>NC_141920.1:34347621-34499136 GCF_057802395.1 Ceratotherium simum simum | reverse complement strand
AGAGGGATCATGTTCTGACCCATGGCTGGGGCAGGCTCCACTGGGTGCCCTCACACTCCCACTGCCAACACCTCCTCCTCAGAAACTGGAGTTAGTCTCTTCCCCCTACAATGTCCCTCCAGCACACTCTGCTGAGATATCTTAACATCATGCTCATTTTGAAGGAGAAATGCTTGAACAAATCCTGTTGTTTAGCATAGAACATATATTGAAGGGTATATTCAGAGATGAGAGACAAATAATTGAAAGCTGACACAGTTCACACCCTTGGCTACTCAGCTTCCATCTGTACTCTTCTACACATGTTTGAAGTCTCTTGCAACAAGACACCGGTATCGTTTTTACAAGTGAAGAAGTTCTCACTCTTTCCCAAAATGGGAAGACATACAGTCCCAAAAGTTATTGTGTCCATCGTGGGCTATATTAGTTACTCCTCATATTCAGTCACTGTCTCACAAAATATACTGTTACCTAAATTTATAAGATATATATTTTATACATAAATTTATAAGATATATAATTTATAATTATTTATTACATCCAATAACTCCAATGATTTATTACCTCCAATAAATTTATTAACCTCGAATAACTTGTATATTATTTTTTAATGGGAAGAAGGAGAAAGAAGATAAGAATGATTAATATATGCAAATAAACATATGCATGTAACAAGTATAAAGAAATTTTGCAAGCTACTATAGTCCTCATTTCTGTAATCGGTCACAAGGCCATACTTGATAACTATGGCATCCTTCAGCTACCATCCCATACTTCCTTGATCTGAGCCAGAACCTCAGCTGTTCTGGGTTCTTTACTTGATAGAGTGACCCAAATCTTAATTCCTGATGGGTCTGAGTCCTCAGTCATCCTGCCTAATTTCAGTAGATGTAGTTTTCCATTAACTATTGGATGTGAAAGTGCTAAGCAGCACCCTGTAGAATCCTGTGAATTTCAGACATAGTTCTCCTTGTCTTTATTGTAGAGAAACAACCCGATTTATCCTTTATCATTTGTGATCAATATCAATTACTCCAGCCAGTAGGTTTGCTCCTTTTTAGCTCCCCTGCTTTTTTTTTCTTTCTTGGTTTGGTGGCATAGGGAACCCAAAATGACCAGGTGGAATTCTCATCTTCCAACTTGGTGGAGCCATTATTGTGGACCCATCATATCCCCCAAGGGGAGCATTACCCCCTTGTGGGCTAAAATCTCCAATACAGCAGAGCTCAAAGTCGCTAGGATGGGAAGCAAAAGTTCTGCAAGGGGTTATTAGGTATAACAGTGAGAGTAGCCACTTTCACTTTCACCTCTTGATTCTGGCTATGGGAAAAATCATGCCATGCAATGGTCTCTAATTCAAAGCACTCTGTAAAACAGAACCTCTCCTTTTCAGAGCATTATTTCCCAATTGATAACATAACTGAGTCTTTAATAAGCCATTTCATCCTTCAATTAGGCCAACTGCTTTTGGGTGATGAGGTATATGGTAAGGCCAGTTGATTCCAAGGCATGAGCCCATTGCTGCACTTCCTGTACTGTGCAATACATTTCTTGATCTGATGCAATGCTATCTGGAACACCATGATGGTGGAATGAGTCCAGAGACGGTGGTGTTAGAAGAAATATTACCGGCAGAGAAGACAAATCCATATCCAGAATATACGTCTATTCCAATGAGGACACATCTTTGCTGCATTCACAATGGAAGAGGGCCAATGTAACTAGCCTGCCACTAGATGGCAGGGTGCTACCCAGGAATGGTGCCATATTGGGAACTCGATGTTGATCTCCAATGTTGGCAGACTAGGCTACAGATCAGTGGTAGCCAGGTCAGCCTTGGTAAGAGGCAGCTCATGTTGGGTCTATCTATGCATAACCTATATTCCTACCATCATGACCACTTTGTTCATGGGTCTATTGAGTAAGAACTGGGTTGGCTGGGGAAAGAGGCTGACTGACATCCACAGAGGCATTATTTTGTCTACTTCGTGTCTCCTCTGCAGTGGATGCCCTTTGGTTAGCGTTCACACGAGACAAAAATATCTTCAGATTTCGTGTCCATTCTGAGAGGTCCATCCACTTACTTCTTTCCCAAGTATATTTGTCACCAATCTTCCAATTTTATTTCTTCAAAGTCCCTAACCATTCAGCCAAACTTGCATTAGCAACTGCCCCATAAATCAATATAGAACTCACTTTGGCCAGCTCTCACTCCAGATGTAGTTGGACAAACAATGTACTCCATGAAATGGACCTCTGCCTCCTAGGAGTATTTTTCTTCACCATTGTCCTTCAGGGTAACCCCTGAATGGGGCTGTATCCCCATATCAATTAATCCAGTCCATTCCAGTGTTATATTCCTTCCTTTTTGGTCTAACACCTTTAGAAACTATTCCCACACACATTCCCCAGGTTTCTGCCAATACATGTTAGCTGGGTCTTGCTATTTCGTTCTGGGTTACAGTGCCTAACTGTGACCCTGGAGCATGATAAGATTTGACCCTAGTTATGGGTTGCCTTTTTCTTCATTCAATGTTTTTTTCGTTGCTATAAGCCTTTGACAATATTCCAGAGGTCTGACAAAGTTGATTGTGACAGTTTTGGTCAATTTTTTGGTGTTTCTCCATCATTTTAATTGATGTCACTCCACCAACGAAATATTTTTACTCTTTGTGATATTCAAATTATTCCTGATTATTCTCATTTTGTCCCTTTAAGCCAACACACGTGTACTTTTCATCATAGTGGTTTATCTCCTTGACTCTCAGTTTTCCTAACTGTATTATAGAGCCACTTCTCTTTCAGAGTTTTTAGGATTAGAGGTTATATTTATATGACACTTAGCACAATATCTGGCATGGAGAAGAAGTTCAATAGCTTTCTATTATCTGGTAATGTCAGATCTTCTTCATGATCTGTACAGTCACTTTTCCTCCTGAGTTATTCGATACATATTTACTTACCACCTCCTAGATGCCAGTCACTCTGCTAGGAATGAGAGATATAATAGGGAACAACATACAGCTCCTGCCTCAAAGTGGTCTGTAGCCTAAAGACAAAAAGTTAATTAAATATGCAAGTACCATATTCAGAGGAGGAAGCACAGAGCATTAAGGGAGAGCCCCACAGGTAGACCTAGTGCAGTCTTGAGAGAGATTAGAGAATCCTTTGTAGAATAAATGGCATTTGAAGTTATTAGTTAATAGAAATTGCACAGGCCATGTTTTCTAAAATGACCAGAAAGGACAGTAGATGTCAGCCATATTAAGGTAAAGAGAGAGAACAGTCCATGTCATGAGCAAAGGCCCCCAAAGCTGCCACAGAGCATGAAACATTCGGTGAATTTCAAGAGGCTTAGTTATATACTGAAGAAATTGAGAACACAGAGAGGGGAGACTACTGGAGAGAACATAATCATATTCTAAATATTTGTTAGACATTTAAAAAGACCAACCGTTAAGTAATCCACAGAGGAAACATTACCTACTGCCAAATATTAGAAATTATAGAGGCAAAATTCTATTTACAATGCCATAAAACTAGAAATTGTCATTAGAAGAAGAGTTTTCAAATCTATCCACTTGACAGTTTAAAAAGTATTCTTCAATGTATAATTTTAGGTATATGGAAAAAATTAAAACTTAAGCATTATTTAGAAATAAATGTCAGTGAGTGCAATATGTAGTAAAACTTTGGAGGCATGGCCAGAGCAACACTCAGAGATGTATCTCTAGTACATTCATTAAAAAAAATACTAAAAATTAAAGTAAGAATCCACTCAAGAAGCTGGGAAAAGCAAAATAAGTTTGAAATAAATAGAAGAAAGAAATTAATAAATTTCAAAGAGTTAATAAAATATAAAGCATTTTGGACTTGATAAATAAAATGGGGAAGATTTTTTAAGATTAGAATAGAATATATAATTTTATGTTAATACATCTAAAAGTGCATTGTTTTCAGCAACATATGAACAACCAAATGCCTCTAAAAAGAGCTTGTATAAATAATAAATAATAAGTTTAAAGAGTTTAGAAACATCATAAATAAGAAAAATTAACTGATATAAAAAGACAAACACTTGAATAGAAAAAGGGGCAGAAAGCTAGGATCAGAAATTTCACAGAAGAGAAACTCAATATGACCAATAAATCTATGAAGAAAATGATGAACCTCATTAGTAATCAAGTAAGTGCAATGTGAAGTAACACTACCATATTCTTTGCACTTGGGATTAAAAATATAAAAGAAAAAGGTCTAGTGGAGTTCAGGATGGAAATAAATTCCAGGGCCACACAGTCCTCCAACGCCCTTGTATATTTCCTTGGTCAGGCTCATCCCGCTGAGAAAGTTTTCCAAATCTTCCCCAGTTCTGGCTTTCTGGCGAGCCAGCCCTTCAGCTTTTAAACATGCTTATATGGTTCTAATTCTATATAGAGTCAAGCTCAGACTCTAATAACAAATAGCTAATAATAATAAAGTATCCATTTTTACTCTTCATGGATTTTTATTACTCTTTGTTGAAGTCATTTGACATATTTACAATAAGCCTATGATGTGTGACGTTCTTTCTCAGTGCATATATACAATGAGCATGTATCATATACATATATTAATCATTGAAAGAACATACTTACAATGATTGCAACCCTCCAAGATGGTTTCCAATAATCCCTGGAATCCCCTTAGTCTTCATCCCCTTGAGTAGTCCTCTCCCACATTAAATCAGGGCTGGCCATGTAACCAATGGAATATGGTGGAAGTGACAGTGTGTCACTTCTGAGGCTAGGTCATAAAAAGTATTACAACTTCCACTGTGGTCTCTTGGATCACTTGCTCTGGAAGACCAGTCACCATGTTGTGAGGACACTCAAGCAGCCCTCTGGAGAGGCCCCCATTATGAGGAACTGAAGCCTCCTGTTAACAGCCAGCCCTTACTTGTCAGCCACATATGTGAGTGGCTGATCTTCCAGCCCCAGACAAGTCTTCACAGATGACTGCAACCTGACCAACATTCTGAGTGTAAACTCATGAGACATTTCTGAAACAGAACCACTCAGCCAAGCCATTCCTGAATTCCTGACCCAAGAAACTATAAGAGATATTCAATAATTATTGTTCTTTTGTGGTAATCTGTTATGTAACACACAACTAAAACATCTATGAGTGCTTATTTACTTCAAATTTACTGTCTATATCAGGCAATATTTGATGCATCTGGTTTTCTGGTATGAAATGCAAAACATTCTATGTTCAAACATCTGATGATTTTCTTTGGCAAAGATTTATAATCTAGGAGGAAACTTTCACTTTAACAACTCACAACAGAAATAGATATGTAAACAGAGAAATAATTCATTACTGAATATTTCTTCTCTTCTTGGGACATTAATCAGCATTTGGAAGTTAAATAAGACATATACACAGATAGCATGTAGTGGAGTCCCTTACATGAGTAAATGGCAGTTTCCAATGACAAACTGTCATTATGCCAAATACAAGTGAACAGGTTTTGTAAGAGGTTTAGACAAGAGCATCCAAGTGAGATATTGTGATTCTGATAATACAGAAGATTTCATGTAATGAGCATTCTTATAAATGGAGTCACTGCTTTAAAACTGTTCTCAGGTTAGATACACTCAGGTCCATGCACTCTACAACTCCAAAACAACCTCACTTCTATTAGTTTAAGTATCGTTCTCCACAGTTCTACAAAATGAGATTTACATGATCTTTGTTTTTCCTCTATGTCTTCTACTATATTCCCATTTACATTCTTAATTTAATTTTTGTTTTTCCCACTGTCCATACATTTTTTATTAGATATAAACAATGAAAGCCATTTAAATGTGCAAAGATGATATCCAGATGTTATCCAGATGTTAACACAATAAATATTCACAATTAGAAAAAATAGGATAGTTCTGGTTGCACAAGAGACTTCCCTGATGCCAGAAGCTGAACATATGACTCTCCCTTTGCTCAAGCAAATAATTAATATTACTATTCAATAAAAAAATAAATAAAAGGACCCTCAGAAAGTCACAGTAAGATCCAGGCAGTCTCCATTATATGAAGCCCCTTATCTTTGGATATGACTTACTCTTATTGAAAGGCAGTACTCTGGGTTGATAGGGTTTCATTAGGATCCACACTTGTGGTGAGGCTGCTGGCTTCCCATCTTATACTTCTCATGCAAAAGCACCAAGTGCTAGATGCTGACAATTATTTCTACAGCATTTTGCGTCAATTCACTCTATGCTTTCACATTTATTAGCTCATTGATTTCTGTCAAACAGATAAGTTTTATTATGGAATGTAAAGTTGATTACGTGCAGAATTCTGCTTTATTGAGCTGTTTAATCTACTTATCTAAACCATTTTAATATCCTCAAAAAATAAAATGGTTCACCATTTAATTGACCTGAACAAGGCTTCTCCCAGATATTAAGCTTTAACTGTCTTTTGGCCTCAATTTCAACCAATTATTTTTCATCATACCTTCAGAGGCTACATCAGCTAAGTGACTTGAAGCTATCCCTTCCCTTTCTGTTCACACCCCTTCACTTGCTATATTTGAGGTGATGAGGAGTTAGAGGAATAGAGCTAACAACAGGAAGTATGATCCTACTTATTTGAAAGCATAAGTCTTGAAAGTCTTATACAGGTTTTGCTTTTAAGAGAACTGGGAAGTGCATCTTCTCTGGGGTGTTTTACAACAGGTTAAAGTGTTTTTCAACCCCTATGGCTCAGATGAGGATGCTGTCCACACGGAAGGGTCCAGCCTGAGAAATAATGTCAGCACATAGAGCTGTAACTCCAGCCCTCACTCCCATCTCATATGCTGCCCTTCCCCCCAACAGCCACTGCAGAGTGTGCTCCTTTATACTCCAAATTGTGAAAATGCTCTGCGTTGAGTTTGCAACATACATATTTATGAATTTGAAAATAAGGAAAGAAAGAAGGAGGAAGGAAGGGAAGGGGGAAGATGGAGGGAAAGAAGGAAGGAAGGAAGGATGGAAGGAAAGGAGGGAGGGAGGGGAAGTGGGGGAGAGGGCGAGAGAGAGAGTAAAAGAAAGAAAGAGGGATTCCAATGAGCTTCCATTTGTTCCCTTGATGGAGTGTATTTAATCATTTTCCCCAAGATATTTCCAAGATAGGAATGGTAACAGGATGTTTATACCAGAGATAAGATTGGACTGAAACCCTAGTTCACTCTGGGAGCTAATAAAAGTAAAGATTTGAATTTAAGTATCACTTTCTCCTAGAAGCACACGAACAAGGAAATGGGGGTCAAAAGGGCAGCGACAGTGTTGTAAGCACTTTATCTGAAACATAAACATTACTAGAGTGCATTTTGGACCAAATTACCTCTCTCAGTTCTGGGATGTTAGCATTCCTGCCCTACTTAAGCATGCCAATTTTACTGTGGCTTTGAGGAGGGTTGATCAGGGGGCTTGGCTGGACACTTGAGAAAAGAATCTTACCTCAAGGACTAACATAACTTAAGCAATTAAAAGGCATCCCATCAAGGAGGACCTCATAAAAGCCCAAATCCCTAGAACGGAGTCCTCCCCATAAACATCACAGGCAAATGGAGCATGTATCACTCCACTCCAGAAGATACTGTAGTCACTTTTTGAGCTTGAAAGACCAGATATTCTGCATGATTTAAAGGTTTCTAGTAATATTTTATAGACAAATAAATAATATGTATAATTTCAATAAAATGTAGCTGGATCTCAGTTTTTCAATGGATTTTGCAATCTTCAAATTCCCTATGAAACACTGTGATGAAATAGTAATCCTTTTGGGTGCAGAGACCTTCTTTTCCTTTTTCAAAACAAAGTTGATATATCATTATTCACAATAGCCAAAAGGTGAAAGCAACCCAAGTGTCCACAGACAGATGAATGGATAAACAAAATGTAGCATATACATATGGTAGAAAATTATTCAGCCTTAAAAAGAAAGGAAATTCTGCTATATGCCATAACATGGATGAATCTCGAAGACATTATGCTAAGTGAAATAAGCCAGTCACTAAAAGACAAATACTGCATGATTCCATTTATATGAGGTACCTAGAGTAGTCAAATTCATAGAGTAGAAAGTAGAACGGTGGTTGCCAGGGACCAGGGGTAGGGAGGAGTGGGGAGTTGTTTAATGAAGACAGGGTTTCAGTTTTGCAAGATGAAAAGAGTTCTGGAGATGGATGGTGGTGATGATAGCACAACAATGTGAATGTGCTTAATACCACTGAACTGTATACTTAAAAATGGTTAAGATGGTAAATTTTATATTATGTATATTTTACCACAATAAAAAATAATTAAAAAAATTTAAAAGTCAAGTTGACTATGAAATTATACCTTTCCAATTTATTTTGGGATATCTCAATTCACCCCTCTCCAAAAAAACTGTCTTGCTATCAACTTGAGAAATAGCCCATTACAACAGTCTCAGCCCCTACACACTTCTTTTTAGAACGTCCTTGACTGAAGAGGCAGTTAGTACCTATTATAAATTAAGGAGAAGCAATTTACAATCCTAACAATCATACTTTTTATGTTGTTTTGGTAGACACTCTCAGCATATAGTCTTGCCTCTGGGACCGACACATGTGTACCCTGAAGAATCACCCGGTTGCTAATCCTACAACCTTACTAATGAATGAGGAGATGAGGATTGCTTTAAAACCCAAACTCTGCAAAGCTGTCAATTGGTTGTGAGTGTTGCTTCCAACAGTATTAGCCAAAAAGTTGCTCAGCCAGTCTGCTTCTTTGCTCATTTTGTCTGTTCCTGACCCAGTCTAGAAATGCTTCCTGCTGGAACTCTTCCTCTTGGATTAGTAGCTTTGGTTAACCAGGCATTTTACTTGCTATAAAATATGATGTTCTAGGAAAGATGAGAGCAAGTAAATAAATGAGGATTTGGCTAAGGGAGGATAAGAATTCCCAAGAATAAAAACACAAATTAAAACTTAAAACATGCTGCACGTTATATTAGTAAAGACAGAAGAGTTTAAGTTTTTCAGTGTAGCTTTCATTGGTTTTGAATTGTCTTTAAGAAATCTTCCCAACTTTCCTTCATTTACTTCTGCTCCATGCTTTCTAAAGACACTTGTTAGATAAGAGTCATATTTATATTGCCTTAACAATGAGGGGGTTGGGAAAGTAACAAATAAATGCAGCCCATCTCCATCATGATTTGATGTGGCATAAAGATTCATTCACATGTTGAATGCTTGCAGAGATTTGGCAGAAATACTATATTTAGACTGGAATAAGTGTCTAGACCTTTGCTCTCAAATTGACATCAGTTCTTTCCTCCTGTTTCCATTAGTCTAAAACCTTTTTGCCCTCAACACAGCTGCATAGTATCTCTTCTGTGGTCCCATTCTCCACCTAAGGTGAAGAACTCAGCTGCTCAGTGCAGGATCACCTACTGCTCTTCCTACCTAAAAGCAACAGAGATGGGAGACTTGGAGATACAATAGATAGGAGGATGTCACACATAGGATAATAACTTCTGGAATTCATCATCCTAGTTAAAAATAACAGCAATGTGCTCTCTGCCTGTAAGTCATCATACAACACAGAAGCAGACCATGACTCAACGAAGTGGTGGCTCTCTCGACCATGGGGAGAACAAAGTCCCCTGAAATTGTTTCCAGCTTAATGAAAGAGACAAGACAAATACACATGATGAAGGAGACACAGGAATCCTTCCAAATAAAAAACAAGTTTAAATCAGTATGTTGCCAAATATGTAAGTAACTGCAGAGGGCTTATGGACTCAAAAGAATATAACATCAAGGAGAAGAGTAAAGAGGATAATTTTACAGAAGAACGGATGTGTGAGCTGGACGAAAGACTAGAAGAAATTACCCGAGGTGAACAGGTAAAAGAGAAAAGAATTAAAAAGACTGAGGACAGTCTAAGGGACCTCTGGGACAACATCAAGCGCACTAACATCCGTGTTATAGGTGTCCCGGAAGGAGAAGAGTGAGACAAGGGGCCAGAGAATCTATTTCAAGAAATAATAGATGAAAACTTCCCTAACCTAAGGAAGGAAACGGACATCCAGGTACAGGAAGCACAGAGAGCCCCAAACAAGATAAACCCAAAGAGGCCCACACCAAGACACATCATAATCAAAATGTCCAGAATTAAAGATAAAGAGAGAATCCTAAAAGCTGCAAGAGAATGTCAAGTTACGTACAAAGGAAACCCCATAAGACTATCAGCTGACTTCTCTGCAGAAACCTTACAGGCTAGAAGAGAATGGCACAATATATTTAAAGTGCTAAAAGGAAAAAACTTACAGCCAAGAATACTCTACCCAGCAAGGTTATCATTCAAAATGGAAGGAGAGATCAAAATTTTCCCAGATAAGCAAAAATTAAAGGAGTTTGTCACCAAGAAACCAGTGCTACAAGAAATGTTAAAGGGACTGATTTAAGGGGAAAAGAGAAGACCACAAATAGGAAAAATTATCTATTTCCATGATTAGAACGTAATGGATACAAATGCACAACAAAGAGGTTAGATATGATATCAAAAACATGAGGGAGGAGGGGAGTTAAAGAGTACAGCTTTCAGACAGAGGTCAAACTAAAGAGACCATCAATTCTGTATAGAAGAAGAAAGGAACAGAGAAGGACTACTAAAACACTGAGAGAAAAAAAAAAAGTTAAAAAATGTCAGTAAGTACATACTTATCAATAGCTACTTTAAACGTCAATGGACTAAATGCTCCAATTACAAGGCATAGGGTGGCTGACTGGATAAAAAAACAAGACCCATATATATGCTGCATACAAGAGACACACTTCAGACCTAAAGACACTCACAAACTGAAAGTGAAGGGATGGAAAAAGATACTCCACGCAAATGGCAATGAAAAGAAAGCTGGGGTAGCAGTACTCATATCAGACAAAATAGACTTTAAAACAAAAACTGTAAAAAGAGACAAAGAAGGGCATTACATAATGATCAAGGGAACAATCCAACAAGAGGATATAACACTTGTAAATATCTACGCACCCAATGTAGGTGCACCTAAATATATAAAGCAATTATTAACAGACATAAAAACAGAAATAGACAGTAACACAATAATAGTAGGGGACTTTAACACTCCACTTACACCAACGGATAGATCATCCAAACAGAAGATCAATAAGGAAACATTGGCCTTAAACGACACACTACAACAGATGGACCTAGTAGATATATACAGAGCATTCCATCCAAAAACCGAAGAATACACGTTCTTTTCAAAGGCACATGGAACATTCTCCAGGATTGATCATATATTAGGCCACAAAACAAGTCTCCATAAATTTAAGAAGACTGAAATAATACCAAGCATCTTTTCTGACCACAACGGTATGAAACTAGAAATCAACTATAGGAAGAAAATCAGAAAAGCCACAAATACGTGGAGATTAAACAAAATGCTACTGAACAACGACTGGGTTAAGGAAGAAATCAAAGAAGAAATCAAAAAATACCTGGAGACAAATGAAAATGAAAATACGACATGCCAGAATTTATGGGATACAGCAAAAGCGGTTCTAAGAGGGAAGTTTATAGCGATACAGGCCTATCTCAACAAACAAGAAAAATCTCAAATAAACAATCTAACAATGCACCTGAAGGAACTGGAAAAAGAAGAACAAACAAAGCCCAAAATCAGTAGAAGAAGGGAAATAATAAAAATCAGAGCAGAAATAAAAGAAACAGAGACCAAAAAACAATAGAAAAAATTAATAAAACCAAGAGCTGGTTCTTTGAAAAGATCAACAAAATTGACAAACCTTTAGCTAGACTCACCAAGAAAAAAAGAGAGAAGGCACAAATAAGTAAAATCAGAAATGAAAGAGGAGAGGTTACAACAGACACCTCAGAAATACAAAAGATTATAAGAGAATACTATGAAAAGCTATATGCCAACCAATTCGACAATCTGGAAGAAATGGATAAATTCTTAGAATCATACAACCTTCCAAGACTGGATCAAGAAATAGAGAATTTGAATAGACCAATCACCAGTAAGGAGATCGAAACAGTAATCACAAACCTCCCCAAAAATAAAAGTCCAGGACCAGACGGCTTCCCTGGTGAATTCTACCAAACATTCAAAGAAGACTTAATACCTATCCTTCTCAAACTCGTCCAAAAAATTGAGGAGGGGGGGAAGCTCCCTAACTCATTCTACGAAGCTGACATTACCCTGATACCAAAACCAGACAAGGACAACACAAAAAAAGAAAATTACAGGCCAATATCACTGATGAACATCGATGCAAAAATCCTCAATAAAATACTAGCAAATCGTATACAACAATACGTTAAAAAGATTATACACCATGATCAAGTGGGATTTATTCCAGGGATGCAGGGATGGTTTAACATTTGCAAATCAATCAACGTAATACACCACATTAATAAAATGAAGAATAAAAATCACATGATCATCTCAATAGATGCAGAGAAAGCATTTGACAAGATACAGCATCCATTTATGATAAAAACTCTGAATAAAATGGGTATAGAAGGAAAGTACCTCAACATAATAAAGACCATATATGAGAAACCCACAGCTAATATCATCCTCAATAGTGAAAAACTGAAGGCCATCCCTCTAAGAACAGGAACCAGACAAGGATGCCCACTGTCACCACTCCTATTTAACATAGTACTGGAAGTCCTTGCCAGAGCAATCAGGCAAGAGAAAGAAATAAAAGGGATCCAAATTGGAAAGGAAGAAGTGAAACTGTCACTATTTGCAGATGACATGATTTTATATATAGAAAACCCCAAAGAATCCACCAGAAAACTTTTAGAAGTAATAAACGAATATGGTAAAGTTGCAGGATACAAAATCAACATACAAAAATCAGTTGCATTTCTGTACACTAACAACGAAGTAGCAGAAAGAGAAATTAAGAATACCATCCCATTTACAATTGCAACAAAAAGAATAAAATACCTAGGAATAAACTTAACCAAAGAGGTGAAAGATCTGTACACAGAAAACTATAAAACATTTCTGAAAGAAATTGAAGAAGACACAAAAAAATGGAAAGATATTCCGTGCTGTTGGATTGGAAGAATTAACATAGTTAAGATGTCCATACTTCCTAAAGCCATCTATAGATTCAATGCAATCCCTATCAAAGTTCCAACAACATTTTTCACAGAAATAGAACAAAGAATCCTAAAATTTATATGGAACAACAAAAGACCCCGAATAGCTAAAGGAATCCCGAGCAAAAAGAACAAAGCTGGAGGTATCACACTCCCTGATTTCAAAATATACTACAAAGCTGTAGTAACCAAAACAGCATGGTACTGGCACAAAAACAGACACACAGATCAATGGAATAGAATCGAAAGCCCAGAAATAAACCCACACATCTATGGACAGCTAATCTTTGACAAAGAAGCCAAGAACATACAATGGGCAAAAAAAGTCTCTTCAACAAATGGTGTTGGGAAAACTGGATAGCCATATGCAAAAAAATGAAAGTAGACCCTTACCTTACACCATACACAAAAATTAACTCCAAATGGATTGAAGACTTGAATGTAAGACCTGAAACTGTGAAACTTCTAGAAGAAAACATAGGCAGTAGGCTCTTCGACATCAGTCTTAGCAACATCTTCTCAAACACCACGTCTGACTGGGCAAGAGAAACAATAGAAAAAATAAACAAATGGGACTACATCAAACTAAAAAGCTTCTGCACAGCAAAGGAAACCTCAACAAAACGAAAAGACAACCTAACAATTGGGAGAAGATATTTGCAAATCATACTTCTGATAAGGGCTTAATCTCCAAAATATATAAAGAACTCATGCATCTTACCAACAAAAAAACTACCAACCCAATTAAAAAATGGGCAAAAGACCTGAACAGACATTTCTCCAAAGAAGATATACAGATGGCTAACAGACACATGAAAAGATGTTCAAAATCATTAACTATCAGGGAAATGCAAATCAAAACTACAATGAGATATCACCTGACGCCCGTCAGATTGGCTATAATTAACAAGACAGGAAACAACATGTGTTGGAGAGGATGTGGAGAGAAGGGAACTCTCATACACTGCTGGTGGGAGTGCAAACTGGTGCAGCCACTATGGAAAACAGTATGGAGATTCCTCAAAAAATCAAGGATAGAACTACCATATGATCCAGCTATTCCACTGCTGGGTATTTATCCAAAGAACTTGAAAACACCAATTTGTACAGGTACACGCACCCATGTGTTCACTGCAGCATTATTCACAATAGCCAAGACTTGGAAGCAACCTAAGTGCCCATCAAGGGACGAATGGATAAAGAAGATGTGGTATATATACACAATGGAAGACTACTCAGCCATAAGAAACCATGAAATCCAGCCATTTGTGACAACATGGATGGACATTGAGGGTATAATGCAAAGTGAAATAAGTCAGAGGGAGAAGGTCAAATACCGCATGATTTCCTTCATTAAGTAGTAGATAATAACAACAATAAACAAACACATAGGGACAGAGATTGGATTGGTGGTTACCAGAGGGGAAGGGGGGAGGGAGGAGGGTGAAAGGGATAATTCGGTACATGTGTGTGGTGATGGGTTGTAATTAGTATTTTGGTGGTGAACATGATGTAATCTATGCAGAAATAGAAGTACAGTGATGTACACCTGAAATTTATACAATGTTATAAACCAATGTCACTGCAATAAACAAAAAATTAAAAAAATAAAAAATAAAAAAATAAAGAGGATAATTTTAGACTCAACACGTTTTGGTCAGTATTCCTTCCTTTTATGTGTCTTTTATTTGATGAAGTTTCTTTATTTGCATGGTTCAGTAGTAGACAATGCAAATGCACTTGAGAGAATGGATGGTAAATGAGAAATAAGAAAGCAAAGATAGTTGCTGCAATAGGTTCATTACACAAGACACATGAAGAACACTGCTATACTAAATTCATTTATACAATTATTTTGAAATCCAAACATCTTTGGATCAGTTGACAAAATTGAGCCTCGATTCTTACAATAAAAATTAAGTAGAAACAGCTAAATATCCCTAACTGAAATTCAGACAAAACAACTGCTTCCTTAAAATGCTTTTATTTCTAAAAATATTTTTCACCTTTTTCCTATGACATTTAAGTAGCCAAAAACATTTTTAAAGTCAATATTATAGCTACCCTTGAGTAGCTGACTTCTGTTCCTAAATCGTTAGTTTTATAACTTTCTCTTAAATAATTAGTTTTTACTTTCTCTTACTAGTTTGTGTGAAACCATTTTTCTAATGTTGTTCTAAGACTAAACCATTGTGTACATTTATCACCAAAGAGCTAAGGTAGGTAATGCAAACGTCAGGAAAACTAAGAGGAAGAAGCTGGCAAAGACCAATGCAAAATATTTCTTTTATATAAATATCAGTTCTTTCTCATAAATGACTGGAGCTGTATGGATCAGTCCACAAATCTTACGACTGCCCAAAATTCTACTGATGACAAGTGAACATAACCAGACAATTCCAAGTCCTTAGACATGAACACCAGCTTTCAAGGCATCAACTGGTTCAGCAGGGAACCCAATAGAGAGAAAGTAAATCCCTGGAGGAAAATATCAGAATTCATTAAAACTCAATAAACTCAGTAAAAGTGTAATTCCTAATGATGGTGTGTACAGACATATGTAGATACACACATCCATCCACACACACACCCAGGAGATAGCCCCTTACACAAAATAAACACTTGAAACAAGATTTTCTCAAATCTTGGGGAATAATTTAATCTGCCAAAAATCTATCATTTTTCCTAGATAAAAAAAGACAAGTTACCTTTTTTTGTGAATGATAACCCAAGATAAATTTTAATAAATTACAAGGCACAATAGAAATATTTTAAATGGTTCAATTACAAAATAATAATAACAATGACAACTAGGCTCCCACACTCTCCCCCAATCTCCATTCAAAGTATACCAGTAGTCTGAAATAATGGACAAGAGTTTTCAATAGACATTTCTCCAAAGAAGATATGCAAATGGTCAATACACACATGAAAAGATGCTTAACATCATTAGTCATCAGGGAAATGCAGACTAAAACCACAATGAGATAACCACTTCACACCCACTAGAATGGCTATAATAAAAAAGACAGACAACAACAGTGCTGGCAAGGACGCGGAGAAATTGGAAACTTCGTACATTGCTGGTGGGAATGTGAAATGTTGCAGACACTTTGGAAAACAATTTTGGCAGCTCCTTAAAAAGGTTAAACATAGAGTTACCATATGACCCAGCAATTCCACTCCTAAGAGAAATAAAAATATATGACTACACAGAAAACTTTTACACCAATATTCATAGCAGTATTATTCATAATAGCCAAAAAGAGGAAACAACAAAAATGTCCATTAACTGATGAATGGATAAAGAAACTGGTATCCATTCAATGGAATATTATTCAGCAATAAAAAGGAATGAAGTATTGATACATGGCACCACATAGACAAACCTTGAAAACACCTAAATGAAAGAAGCCAGTCACAAAAGGTCACATCTTGTGTGATTCTATTTATAGGAAATATCCAGGACAGGCAAATCCATAGAGACAGAAAGTAGACTAGTATTTGCCATGGCTAGGGTAAGAGGGAATATGTAATGACTGCTAAAGGATACCAGGTTCTTTTTGGAGTGATTAAAGTGTTTTAAAATTGATTTTGGTGATGATTGCACAACTAATAGACTAAATATACTAAAGACCACTGAATTCAATGTTTTAAATGGATAAATTTTATGGTATGTGAATTATATCTCAATGAAGTTGTTAAAATAAAGCTGCTTACTCACTAAATTGGTTAATCTATTACTTATCTTTCTTCAATATTACCAAATATCTGAACTTGCGTATAGATTAGGGAATTGAGGGCATAAAAAAGGGAGGTGAGAACCACTTAAATAAACAAGCTGGAATTTAGCAAATGTCCTCATTCCTAATACATTAAACTTAAACTGCACTCTTTGTGACTGTGAGATTCCTCTTTATAATTACCTCCTTCTCAGGTACCACCATTATGTCTTCTAACTCAAGCTATAAGAATAAGAATCCCTAGGGATAATTTGTAAACATTACCTCAATGTCATATCTAGAGGTGTTTTCCTTCTCTCCATCAAGCTAAGATTCTGAATCAGTAGTGTCAGTTCAAGGTTTGCTTGTCCCCCCTCTCTGATCTCAAATTAGAAATAAAAGGATGGCATCTGCAGCGAGACCCTCTGAAATTACACTATACCTTAGCAGAGTTTTTGAAAAATGGAAACATTTCATGAAAATATAATTTACCTGTCTTAATAATGTAAGGTGAAACTAAAGAAGAGAACACATTAACTTATAACGAAAGCCCCCACTTCCACGGTTTCACAGCATGTGGATCTGCTTTGCAAAGTTACAGTTTTCACTTCACAGAAGCGGGAGGAATAAAGGGAAAAGGCACTTACAAATTCTGTGGGGAGAACCCATTTTATAAAAATGTCAGCCTCTTTGTAATTTAGAGGAACACATTGTAATAGAATTTATTAAGACCACGCTCTAGAAATAAAACTACATATTTTGGCCATAAAGCACCTTATAATAGTGAAATTTACTATACAGTGAAATTCATTATAAACTCAGACCATTCTAATTGTAGTTAGTGAATTATCAAAAGAAGTTCGTGTGTTTCAAGAAAATTCCTGCAGCATAGATGATGTACAACATAAATGTCAATATCAAGTCAAGTTATCTTTTATTAGATGTGCCATAAAATCTTACTAAGGGAAATACAGTAGATTCTTGGGTTAATATTGGAGATTTCACTGACAGATTTTAAAATTGTATTGTTACATTTTGTGCCATAAACCTGAAGTCCCTTCCTCATAAGTCTATTTATTCTCCCTCCTTTAAGGTGAGACCTCATGCAGCCATTTAAGGGCCTTCTGCCCCTCTCTTCCTATTTACTTTCTTTCTCCAAAGACCACCAACTATGGCATTTTTGTATAAGTTAGTGCTTTCCAAACCTTAAAGTGCATATGAATCACTGGGGATCTTGTTAAAGTGGAGACTCTGATTTAGTAGGTTTGGAGTATGACCTGAGAAGATGCATTTCTTATGTGCTTGTGCTGCAGCCGATGCTGGTATTTCACAATCCACACTTTGAGTAGGAAGGGTTCAAGCCATACACTTTAATGTTAATGGTTTTCCAACTCTTCCTTGTGAATTAGTACATCCAATTAAGAGTCTCTTGAATACAGAAATAATTTCTTTTCCATTTTCTATTTGCCTCCATCTCCTAGCATAATCATCATTAACATTTTCATTGAAAATAGGTATTTGTCAGTTGACTTAGCTAGAAGCAGTGCAATATTTAACCACTAGTTACATCACCCTGGCCAGTTTATAGACGAGTTTGTGGCAACTAGAAGATCATTTTGACTCATTGTCTCAGCGACATAATCGTAATTGTGTCAAATGTGCTGACTAAAGCAATATTTCTGAGAATGAAAAAAAATAGCTCAAGGATGATGGAGAAACAAAGATGAAAACAACATCGATTCCTGATAACATCTTTGACCCACTACTAGTCACGGGCTGCTTAACTCAGAAATAACTTTTTATGTAAGCCATGATATATAAGCATTTCAGTTATTGATACCCAAAAGGATTCCAAGCTGATATATGATGGGAACAGAAAACTTACAATGCAGAAGGAAAATGCACATATGAAAATATGCCCAACTATCTATTCACTAATTTTTAAATGTATATAAAATAAAATATGACAAAACCGATTGGTGGTTGCCAGGGCTGGGGGTGCACAGAGGTTTTGGCTATAAGGAGGCACAAGGGAACTTTCTAGAGTGATGGAAATGTTCTAAGTCTTGATTGTGGTGGTGGTTATGCAACTGTATGCTTTTGTGAAAATTCATAAAACTGTACAGTCAAAAGGGTGAATTCTACTCTAGCAAATATACCTCAAAAACATAGACATAAAAATAAGATACCATTTAATATCTATCACATGAGCAATGATTAAGAAGACTGACAATATCAAGAGTTAGGATGTGGAAACATAATGAGCCTCATAATCTGCTGCTGGCATTATAACCAATGTAGAAAAAAATTTGAAAATATTGAGGTTAGTTGAATATATGATTACCTATGAGTCAAATATTTCCCTGCAAGGGTACAGTCTAGAAAACCTTACATTTGTTCACAAGAAAATAAGTACACAAATGTTCACTACAATTTCTTTAACAGTACTATGTTTAAAACAACAAAAAAGTCCATCAATCTGAAAAAGATCAGTTACTGTGCATCTAATAGAACATTATACATCAGTCAAAATAAATGGACTAGGTCTACCTGCATCAAGTTGGTTAAATTTTAAACATATTATTGTGGAGTTAAAAAAAAATTAAATTGGAGATGGTTATATACTGTACCATACCATTTATGTACATTTAAAACTCCTCGAAATACTACACAGATTTTTAAAACCTGATTGGGAGGGACAAACACATCTTGAAGACGATGGGCAACTAGTGGAAGGAGAGAAGCAAGTGGAGATGGGGAGGGGCGTGTTTGCAGCTTCACCCATATGTAACATTTTAATCTATTAAAAATATATCTGGGGGCCGGCCTCGTGGCGCAAGCGGTTAAGTGCGTGCGCTCCTCTGCGGCAGCCTGGGGTTCCCGGTTCGGATCCCCGTCGCGCACTAACACACCACTTGTCAAGCCATGCTGTGGCAGCGTCCCATACAAAGGAGAGGAAGATGGGCAGGGATGTTAGCCCAGGGCCAGTCTTCCTCAGCAAAGAGGAGGATTGGCAGATGTTAGCTCAGGGCCGATCTTCCTCACACACACACAAAAAAATCTGAAGCAAATCCAGTTAACCGTTATTTTCTATGACATCTGTGTCACGGCTGCATGCACCGGAAGTTTTACATTATTCTCTGCATTCTTCTGTAGTTTGAAATATGTCATGGAAGGTGGAAAGAAGAAGAAAAAAAATAAAAGAAAGGAAAAGAAAAGAAGAGAAAAAAGAAAAGAAATTTAAAAAAAGAGAGAGAAGGCAGTGTCACATTTTAGGAAATCTGAAACCAGTTGTCTCACTCAAAGTGCTGGTCAGTGGCTCTTTCAGCCCTTTTCTCAGTAAAACACATCTTAAGAAAAATAATCAGTAAGTTAAAACAGAGAGAGAGAGAATGGAAATTGAATTACAGAGAAATTAACAGAAATGCAATGATCAAGGGAGAAAACTCCATAATATGTTAAACCTCAGTTTGGTTTTCAAAGGTCTTTAGAAACCATTAGGCAATTAATCACTTGAAGGACTCTTGAGGAAACAAAGTCCAATCTTTTTCCTTTTAGAAATTGAGAAATGAAGTTAAAGACAGCAGCATTTGCTCAGGTTTGCAAAGGAAGTCTGGTCGGCACTAAGATTAAAGCTCCCTTCTTATATTTTTTGAGACTTAAGTTCAAATGACTTTGAAATGGTTTCATTTCTGCTTATTTGGCTTTTCTTCCGCATAAGAGAATAACTGATTGACATTAAGTCCTTCCTTTATTTTATCTTTTTCCAAATCTTTTGGGGAGTTTTCCAGCACTTTCATAAGGAAGCCTCTTATAGCCTTTAACTATGTAACATTTTCATTTGATGCATGATATCCCAGGGTAGGTATTATCACTTCCCAAAGAAATGAGATACTGTTAAATATTTACTCTTCCTATCATAAAAATAATACCCCCCCCATGCTCTGTGTCTGTTATGCCACTGTTCATCTTCAGGACAACTGGATTCTTAATAGAGGATTTAAAAATTATTGGCTACAATGACATCAAGTTGAGCTTACAATTTTCTACCAGAAAGTATCAATATTTTAATGTGCCACATTTATTTTGCTTCTTTATTAAGATATGATTAAAAATAGATTTTGGCATTGAGGGAAACTAAACTCCTAATACCTTTAATAATAGAGAGAATCTATTTTCACAGAGTTTCTTTTTTAATGTGTGTGTGTATATATACATATATGTACATATATGAATTAATAAATACATATTTTAGGTAAAAATATATTAGAAATGTTTTGTTATCTCATTGACCCATTGCTTATATTCTATCGTCTAAAATCTTCTCAAGATAGGAAAGCCATCTTTTTTCAAGTAAACTTGACCCAGCAGGATGTTTGAAAGCCACATGTTAGAACAAAGTTTGGGCAATTAAAGATCTAGGCCTTGATGGCTTGGTCTGGGAATTCAACTGGCTGTTAAATAATCATCTAATTGAGACTGTGGGGAGGACATTGGGAAGTCAAACAGGAATAACTCTCCTGCATCTGGAATTGAGATGAATTATGTGCCCATAAAATATGAGGCGGATATCAAGTTACTCATTACGCTACACAAAGAATCAAGGAAACAGCGAGCAGTGCAGCTTGTTAAGAGAATCCATAAAATTAAAGCTCATCTGTTTGAAAATCAACTTCGACTAGACAGAGAATACCTATCATTATAAGTACAGTAGGTAAATTGTGATTTGAGTGGAATGTATTTGTATATACAGTCTTAGCCGATATAATGTCTTGTCGTAAATTTTCACAAATTAGGCTCTCTAAACAAGGCTGATTAGGTTTATTCTCTATCATTATCTCAGTGGCTCAACAACATGAGATAAATTTTTTTCAAAATGTGGCAGGGTGGGGTGGGATGGCAGAAGGCCACTGTTGAAGAGAGATACTGGCTGGACAGGGTAAATGACTGAAGGTTTGCCTTGGATCGGACATTTGGGATATATCAGTTCTAAGGAGTGAGGAAAATAAATTTGTTTTGCCTTTCTATTCCAAACTAGTCCCTGATGCCCTCATGACTTTATTTCTTTGGAAACTCCCAGTTTAAAAGAGGAAACATTCGATTGATTTCCTTTTACCATGGGCCTGTGTTTCCGCCCCTGTTCTGAGGAGCTTCTTATACTGAGAGCTGATTGGGTCTGGTTCATGTAACAACATCGGTTGTGTCAGATATTTTACAGAAATTAACGTCAGCATTTCTCACAGGACTGGAATTTCCCACCAACTTCTAATGACTGACAAAGAAAATTCAAAGTTGGGAAAACACTCTCTTTCAAGGGTGAATTTCCAACAGAGTCTAGGCTAGCTACATTCATACCCAGCCTACTAAGCCAACAGAAAGGTAATCTGGAGAAATACAAGAATGTATAAATTACATGTACATACACCTACACATATACATACACATTTGAAAACAGGAATAAGTGACATTTTAGTTGAGTAATTGGGGACATCTTATTATAATAACGAAGAACTTGTATTCTAAAATGATAATGGAGGGAGATGATAGTAACAACAAAATACAATAATAATAAAAAATTCAGTGTTCTACTGAGATACATATACGTTTCCGGACAAAGGTATCATAATTGTTCATAGCTTTCATAGCTTTCATTTCCACATAATCTTCTCTATTAACCAGGGAGACATTATGAGAGCTGTGTCTGATTTTCTTTAAAGATTCCTGTTAGAGGTTCTAATTAGAAAAGAGTTTATTATGTCGTTTAACAGGGAATAAGAAAAAAGGAAGTATAATGCCTTTTCTGAGGATTAAAGTGACTGTCACACAGTCCGAAGACTATTTCACAATCACTTTGAGCCTTTTACTCCTGATGAGTAAGATAGGCCAAAACTTTGACCAATGAGAAAATATTAAGAGCTGAGCAGAAAGTGAGAAACACCAAACGCTTGTTAACTCTTCAACCTCCATAATGCTTACAATTTCCCAATACTATTCCAGTAGCTTTATTGCGGGAACCCAGAGAAGGCATGGGTCAAGTTTTACTTTGTCATTATCCACAGCAGAGAGCAAAGACTCTATTTCCAAGGCCTATCCTTACAGAACAGATAAAATCGTATTTGGCGTTTCCCCTGCTTCCTTCCTGATATTAGTAATTTGTGTCTTTTCTCTTTTGTTTTTCTGTGTCATTCTTGCTAGAGCCTTGTCAACTTTATAAATCATTTCAAAGAAATTTATTATTTTTATTTCATTGATTTTTTTTCCTTTTTTTGTTTTCAATTTCATTGATTCCTGCTCTTGTCTTTATTATTTCCTTCCTTCTTCTTGGTTTGGGTTTATTTTGATCTTATTTGTTTAGTTTCTTTCCCTTGAAACTTCCTCTTTTACCCAAAGATTATTCAGAAATGTGTTGTTTCATTTCTAAGTGTTTGGAGATTTTCCTGTTATCTTTTATGTTATTGATTTCTAGTTTGATTCCATTGTGGTCAGAAAACATATTCGGTATGATTTCAATTCTTTCAAATACATTTAGGGTTGTTTTATGGACCAGGAACCAGGTTGTTATACATTCCATAGGTGCTTGAAAAGAATGTGTAGTCTGCTGTTGTTGGATGGAACATTCCATAAATGTTGGTTAGATCCTCTTGGTTGACGGTGGTGTTGAATTCTTCTACATCCTTGCTGATTTTCCGGTCTGGTTGTTCTATCAATTGTTGAAATGGGTATTGACATTGTGAATTTGTCTATTTCTCCTTTCAGTTCAACCAGTTTTGTTTCACGTATTTTGTAGCTGTGTTTGATACATGCAACAACTTGGATGAATCTTAAGGCATTATGCTGAGTGAAAAAAAGCCCATCTCAAAAAGTCACATATTATATGATCCCATTTATATACTATTCTTCAAATGACAAAATTAAAGAGGTGGAAAATGGATTAGTGGTTATCAGCAGTTAGATATATTGGGGTAGGTGTGGGAGGGTGTAATGGTAAAGGGATAGCATGAGGAAGATCTTTGTGGTGATGGGATAGTTCTGTATCTTGAATGCAGTGGTAGTTACATAAATCTACACATCTGATAAAATGACATAGAACCACACACATATATATTGTGCCAATATCAAATTCCAGGTTTGGACATTGTACTATAATAATATAAGTGCAAGTACTGGGGGAAACAGGGTGAAGGGTACAGGAGACCTCTCTGTACTATCTTTATAACTTCCTAAACATCTATAATTATTTCAAAGTAAAAATTTAAAAAAGAAACAAGATGCCAGGTTGAATTTGAATTTCAGATTAAAAAACGAATAATTCTTCACTATAAGTATGTCCCATATAATATTTAGGACAAACTTATACTATTTATTTGTTGTTTATCTGAAATTCAGATTTAACAAAGCATCCTGCATTTTATCTGGAAATCCTATCTGGAGTATCACATCTAATTTTCTTGCATGGAGGAAGAGGACCAAAAGGTAGAGTTTCAAAGTACTTGGGTCTGGTAAGCTGAGGGAAAAGAACAGATGGATGGTCAACAAAACCCATTCATTTGACCTTAACTATGAGAACTACTGCTGTTCCTTTCTTCCAGCATTCAGCCTAGCTTGGCCCAAGATTGAACTTAGCTGCTGGTCCTCAGTTTTCAAAATCTCAAATTTTACTCCTAAAAGTTAAGGCTCCAGACTGAAAAAAAATTCTGTGAGGAGTTTTTTGTCCACCCTGTTCCCTTCTAGGGACCCAAAAATATAGAGATTGTCTTATCCCCTTCTACAAGCTTCTCTTAGTGCATGGAGTATAGTCAGGCTCCAAGTATTGTTCTCATCTAGAGCCCAGCAATGCTCTGGGATAGGAGAATCAGAAACAGCCTTCAGAGTCCCATAGTTCCTCTCCTGCACCTAGGCTGGAGCTTCAGAGGCCTAGCCTTCCCCACAGCAAAATGGTAATGACATTGCAGAAGCTAAACCCAAAAGCAACACTACTGATCCAGAATGCCTACATCACAGAGAAAAAGAGGGCAATAATAGACATTGTCCATAGGTCTAATACAAGAATAGATTATTTCTCTGTAAGAAAGAAGGGAGCCCTTTCCCAGGTTTTCCCTGGCAAGTAGACTATGCAGATGAGGTAGAAAGGCACAATTCTCTAGTTCACTTCCCAGGAGCCAGGCCTCCTGGGTGCCTGCTTGCCTGGCTGACATCTCAATAGTCACATACATCCCACAGCCCAGTGGTCACAATGCATCTACTTCATCTACATAATATCAAAAAGGGTCCCATGTCCACGGTCAGCCACGCAGCTGGTCCATGCATATTTAAGGACTAGCTGCCCACTCCAGTCCCCCAGAACTGGGTCCTCTTGTCTCCACATACACCATGTCCAATCAGCACTGAGTCCTATAGATTCCACCTCTTAGAGGCTCTCCCATTAGTCCACTTCCAGACATCCCACTGGCATTTTATTTAAACCACACACATTCCCCACTAATGTCTGCAGCAACCACCTTTCTACCACCAGGAGGGCTTAACCTGTTCTCTATTTTGTTAAAATCTGATACACAAGGAAGGTCTTTTTGACCTGATCACTGCCACGCCTCTGGCTTCTCTCTCCCTTTTGCACTCTGGACCCAGACTGCTTGCCTTGACACAGACACAAGTTCTCACTCACTTCTGTGTGTTTGTGTAAGCTCTTCCCTCAGACTCACAATACCCTAACTTCCTTACTTCCCCTGGCTGGCTCCTACACTTTCCAGACCCAGATCAGGCATCATCTCCTTTGGGGAGCCCTCTCTGGTACCTTGACATCCACGCCAGGCTGAATTTGCCCCTCAGATGTACTCTTATGATCCTGTATTCTGTGCACTCTGTGAGGGCAGGGCCTGGGTCCCTGTTGACTTTTCAACAAGCCCTTACAGGCAGGTGGTTAAGAGTCCCTGCTTTGGGGTCACTCAGATGCGGGTCTGATTCTCAGCTCTTCCACTAGGGCACGTTGCTTAATTTGTCAAAATCACAATTTTCTAACCAAAATGGATGATAATAATATCTTATGGTTGTTAGAGTTGAATGAATAAATAGGTTTAAAGAATTTAGCACAATGGCTGGTACATGGTGAAGATTCAATAAATGTAATAATTTATTCAATAAGTATAATTAATTTATAACTTTTGAAAAAATCAAACAAGTCCCCACCTCTTTAGCCTTCCTTGCAGTTAGAGATTGCATGGGACCTGGATCTAGTTAAGGAGATACGAATGGAAATCTACTGGGTGCGATTTTTGAGAAAGCTGTGCCTTTTCCTACTAAAAAAAAAAGTTAGTCTCAGCTGATACTCAGCTTTGCCCTTTACCCTTCTTCCTTTTTCCTATATAGGATTCAAAGACAGTTGTATTAGTTGTGTTTCTATGTGTTTCTCCAAAGAAACAGAACCTATAGGATGTGTGTGTATATGTGTGGTGTGTGTGTGTGTGTATATAAAATAAGGAACTGACTCATGCAATTATGGAGGCTGATAAGTCCTGAGATCTGCAGTCAGCAAGCTGGAGACCCAGGAAAGCTGATGTTTCAGTTGAAAGGCCGGCCGGCAGGCTCGAGACCTAGGAAGAGGCTATGCTTTCAGTTCAAATCTGAAGGCAAGCAAAAACAAATGTAAGCGCTGGCCCCATGGCCTACTGGTTAAGTTTGGTGCGCTCCGTTTCAGCAGCCTGGGTTTGGTTCCCGGGCATGGACCCATACCACTTGCCAGTGGTGACCCACATACAAAATAGAGGAAGATTGGCACAGATGTCAGCTCAGGGTGAATCTTCCTCAGCAAAAAAAAAAAAAAATATCCCAGCTTAAAGGCAGTCAGGCAGAAGGAATTCTCTCTTATTCAGCCTTTTTGTTCTGTTCAGGCCTTCACCTATTGATTGAGGCCCACCCACATTAGGGAGGGTAGTCTGCTTTACTCAGTCTATTGATTCAAATGTTAATCTCATCCAGAAACTTTCTCATAGACACATCTAGAATAATGTTTGACCAAGTATCTGGGCATTCTTTGGCCCAGTCAAGTTGACACAAAAAATTAATCATCACAACTATCTTATAAGCATAGTATAGGACAGAAAGGCAGAAAGGAAAAGTGGGTGTGGGTCCTTGATAGCATTAGAGAATGACCATAAAAATTCTAAACTCCTTAGCCTTAGGCTTTTCTTTATGTGAGAAAAATAAGCCCATATTTGGTCACTGGTATTGGATCTCTGTCACATGCAGCTGAATTCATTCCTAAAAATGTACTAAGTCATGGCGAACATAATAACTACACCCTCTCTCCCATGTCCATGACAGACATCAGAAATTGATCATAGATCTCCTTCCAACTGAGTTTAAGTGAGGCCTCAGAATCTTTATAACACAGGGGTCTAAAGACAGGCAGCAAACTGATCTGAGTTGGCATGCAGGAGACAGTCTATTTGCCACCCTGGCTGGTATATAGGGCTGAGCTTGCTACTCTTGTCAAGAAACTATATTGTGAAGTCTCAGACTTACTGTACTATAACTTCTTATGACATGGGTAGCCTCAAGCACTCTGTTTTCTTTTTCTCTGGAATTCTACCACCACTAATGCCATCCAATTTTTCTTTCTTCAGTAAGATGTATGCGGCAGAGTCTGATATTTCCTGACTCTCCTTTGCCTTGCTACTTTGCTATCTCCAAATACTATTCATGTTTTAATGCTAATCATGACATTGAAACAGAAAGGGATTGTCAAAAATATAAAACTTAAAAGAGTTACAATGATCAGAACTTTTAAATTTTTAATTAAGGTACTGGATCTATAACACTATTTCTTTTCAGAGAAAATAACCAGTATCTTCCTCTATTTAAACCAAAAGATCCTACTCTTAACTCAGTGGGAAAGAGGTCTTTGGTGACTTATTGATGTCTGTCGTGGGCACAGGGTAGCAGGAGGAGATGTGCAAGCCACGTATTTGCATATTCATCAGTGAGGATTACATTCAGCTGCCTATAACTGAATCAGGAATGCCATGTCTATTCCTTCTTTAGCATATTCCCTTTCTAAAAGCATGCTTTCACTTCTCTTATCCTTCAAGGCCCAGATAAAGAAAGAACTGCCCCTCAAAATCCTTTCCAGCCTTCTCATCTTCTGCTGACAATTTACTCCTCCCTACATTGTCCGTCTTTGCCAATATGGACTACCTTGTTTTGTTATTTATCTATGCAGATGCCCTACCTCCCTACAAAACCCTGTTAGCTTCTTGGTGTCTCTTGTGTAGCAATTGTGTTCCCAATCTCTAGCTGACAAATTGTTGGATGATAATGGTTGTTCCAATAGTGCCCTCTCGGCTCCCAAATATTAATTGTCCACCATTCTATTTCTCTTAAAGCTCTGTCTTTTACCTTCTAAAATACAGTCTTGTTGTTGTCCCAAGACTATGTCAAGCTTTGTCCCAATTCAAAGTCTTTGCAGCTCTTGTTCCTGTGATTGTCTTTCAACCTTTGTAGCAGTTGCTGTTGGTGATTTAGTCATATTCCTCTGGCTTTATTCAGTGCACACAAAAGATTTCCAACTGCCAGAATATGCATCTGCACCTGAAGGCTTTCTTCAAATCCAGGGAATTCCACTCTGCCCCTCAGATCTGGAGAGTTAACACCCCAGAGACAGTCCTCACCAATAACTGATGGTAGCTGGTATATAAACACCCCCACTCTCTCATTCTCTGGTGGAATAATCCTGGGGCCTGTGTTCTATACCATTTCCAGATTTTCCCCATAGAACTGAGTCCCAGTTGCCCACAGTGGTAGCTACTTGATAGCACACCCTGTATTGGCTACCTTCCTTCTCTGTCTCATTCCCCACTCTCTTCTTGGTATTTTTCATCATAATCTCCCCCCAAAAAACTGCTAGCACTTGAATCCTTTTCTCAGGGTATGCTTCTAGGGAACCTGAAATTTAGATACCCTTTACTGCTTTTCTAACATATACTCATCCTTTGGGTCCCATCTTAGAGATCACTACTTCCTCAAAAACATCTCTAAACATCCATACTGGTTAGGACTCCCTGTTACAAATTTTCACAAGATCCTTTACTTTCACTTTCACAACATTTACAACAAATTGAAAATATAATTGTGTAACTATCTGTGTAATATCTGTAACATGCATTACCATATTTTAACACAAGGCTTAGCATAAAGTGGGCATTTAAGTAGCATGTATCAACTGGATAAATAAATAAATGAGTAAACCTGGGAGTTTCTGTCTGCAACTCCTGTCAGTTCTACCTTCAACATTTATCTCCTTGTACCTATCTCTGTCTCCAACATGTTCCAAACCACCGTAATTTCTGAAAAACTAGTAGTACTCATCAGAATGGTCTGCCTGCTTCAGGGCTGTCCTCGACCAACCCAGATGTCACCTACAGTGGCCTCCCATTGCACTTAAATTCAAATTCAAACTCTTTATCCAGACCTATCAGGTTCTGCAAGATTTTACACCTGTCTGTTCCTTCAAGCACATCTCATGTCACTTTGCCTTTTGATCCCACTACTCAAGCTCACTGGGTGTATTCTACTTCCTAGAATGTGCCAAGCCCCTTCAATCCTCAACAGCTTTGTCCTTGATCCTCTTTTTGCCTGAAATCCTCTTGTGCCACCCTCATCTTGTATTTTGAAGAGTCCTCAGTGAAAGGAATATCAATTAGGATGTAGCCAACAGCCAGAAAATCAACAAGAAGATATGCAGACACCCAGGGAATTGTTACTATCCCTAATTATGAAGAGGCAACGGGAGGAATTGATGACACCAGAGTCCATAGAAATTTACAGCTATATTTATAGAGGGACACATTACTATTAGAGCCTCTGAACTGAGATAGAGAAGGTACACGGGAAGAACTACCTCAACTTTTTTCTTCTTCTATCTTTCCATCTCCCACCGGTTGAACCAATGGAAAGCCAGAAACCAAGAAAACCCAAGTGATGAAGACTTTAAGAGTCAATTCCACAGGGTGCAAAGCCTTTGGGAAAAATAGTGTGGGAAAGAGATGTAGGAGGGCAAACAAAAATAATTAGCAATGAAAGACCATTAGAAACTACTCAACTCTTGCACTCAGGAACCTAAATTGTTTTAAATTTTAATTTTAACCTAGAGCAGGTACTTAAGTGTAGTACCAAAGCCCTTCTGTTCAATCTCAGAAAATTAAACTCTTTAAAAAAGGTGTTGAAATCAAAATGTTAAAAATTGGACTGCATGTTCATATAGAAGCAGCATTATCATCCAGTGCTACTCTCAAGATCAAGAGTTTGGTGCCAAGTTTGTAATAGAAATGGTAACAAATATGATTTACTGTATGGTTTCAAATACGGTGTGCCAATACATATTAAAAACCCTGCTTTCTAAAATATGCTCAAATCAAATGCTTACAAATAAGATGGCAGCATACTTTACTGAGACATGTAGTAGGAGATGGTGAAGGCTCTATTCATCTTTTCATAAAACTCTAAACTCAATGAAGAGATGTCCCAGAGGATGTATGGAGGAGGGATGACATTGAGGGCCAAAAAAGGTGAATGCAGGAGAAAGAAGCTTTCTGGAGAACAGGAGGAGACTGACATCTAGACCTCATGATTACATTATTATCTAGGACCTATTCTCTGATCCAGAAGACTAAAAATCCAAGCAGAGAGAGAAGCCAGGGGAGAGAGAAGCCAAGAGGAAACGGGCGGCAAAGGGACTGAGAAGTCAATCAGTGCTTTAGGCAGTCTCCCAGGATTGGGTGAAAGAATTTAGAATTCAGGTCCTACCGAGGAGGAAGAGACCTAATAACACCATAGACTTTCAGGTGAGGCCCAGAAAGGTTAAAACCTAGCAGTTAATCCTGATTATAAATAAACAAACCATTACAAAGATTAAACCCAGGCCAACTCCACCCAGTCTCAGCCTAGATTAAGTTTAACCACATCTATCCAAACCGCTTGCCAGAGGCAAATGTAAATCCTGTGTAGAGGAGACTAACATCACTTCAGCTTCTCTCTATACTTTTTCATACATAAATTTCTGAATTATTTTGTATATCATGAGACAATAATTAATCTTGCACATTATAAGACAATATCAAGAATCAAAAAACAAGAGAAAAAAATAATTAGAAAAAATCCACAAGAGTTCTAGATATTGAAGTTAATACTTTAAAGAAAATAGAATACAAAATGAAGCATTTGCACAGATATTTAGGATCTATCAAAAACAAAATGGAAATTTTAGAGCTGAAGAACACGCTAATGAAGTAAAGAATTCAATTCAATAGATAAAATTAACAGATAAACATAGGTGAGGATAAACACAGAAAATTGTAAAAGGAAAGACAGGCAGTAAAAAATACCCAGACTGAAGCATGGAGAAAAAAGAGGATAAAAATACCTTAAAAAGCATAATAGATATATAGGACTCAGTAAAAAATCATGTAACTGAAGTCCCAGAAACAAAGGGGAGAAAAATAATGAAAAAACATTATATGAACATATGATGACTAAGAATTTTCCAAAATAATGAAAGACATCAAATCAAAGACTCAAGAAGAGCTATGAACTCCATGCAAGATAATAAATACACACAAAAAAATTACAAGATACATCATATTAAAATTGGCGTAGAGCCAGCCCTTGTGACTTAGCTGTTCAAGTTCGGTGTGCTCTGCTTTGGCGGCCCAGGTTTGGTTCCTGGGTGCAGAATTACACCACTTGTCTGTCACTGGCCATGCTGTGGTGGTGGCTCACATAGAAGAACTAGAAGAATTTACAACTATACTCAACTATGTACAGGGACTTTGGGAGGGGAAAAGGAAGAAAAAAAGGAGGAAGATTGGCAATAGACAGCTTACGGCGAATCCTCCCTTGCAAAAAATAAAATAAAATAAAATTGGTGTAAAACCAAGGACAAAGGGAAAACTAAAATGAGTCAGATAAAATAATGAATTAAATGTAATAGAAAGACAACTTTAGAGTGCCAAAAGAAAATAATTGCTAAGCTAGATTTCTGTTCTATGAGTAAGTATTCTTAAAAAAAAAAAGTCAAAATAAAAGTATTTCAGGGGCCGGCTTGGTGGCACAGTGGTTAAGTGCACGTGCTCGGCTTTGGCGGCCTGGGGTTCGCAGGTTCGGATCCCGGGCGCGCACAGACGCACCGCTTGTCAAGCCATGCTGTGGCGGTGTCCCATATAAAGTAGAGGAAGACGGGCATGGATGTTAGCCCAGGGCCAGTCTTCCTCAGCAAAAAGAGGACAATTGGCATCAGATGTTAGCTCAGGGCTGGTCCTCCTCACAAAAAAAAAAGTATTTCAGACAAAGCCGGAGATTATTTGTCGTCGGCATGTCTGCACTAACTGGTAATTACTAATGTTAAAGGTAGTTTTTTAGGAAGGAGGAAAATGATCCTAGATGGAAACATGGAGATCAATGAAGGACTGAAAAGCAATGGAAATGATGAGTGAGTATTGATTATACAAATAAAAATAATGATATATTTTGGGGGTTGAAATACGTATACAATTAAAACATTTGAAAAAGTAACAAAAAAGTGGGAAAGAAGTAACTGGAGTTCAAGTGTTTTAAGGTCCCTGAATACCTGATAAGCAGTAAAGGAATAAATTCTAATAGACTCAATCAAAAATGCATATTGTTATCTCAAGAATATATACCTAACATGCCAAAAAGGTGAAAATAAATTAATAAAAATAACTTGATTCATCCAAAGAAGGCAAAAAAGCAGAGATTAAAGATTATAGAGCACAAAATGGGTGAGATAAATACATGATAATAAGATGGTAGATATAAACCAAATATATCAATAATTCCATTCAATATAATTAGATTAAATAATCCAAACAAAATTATCAGAATGGCTAAAAGACAACAGCAACAAAACTATACTATATGTTGCTCACAAGAAGCACACTTTAAGGAAAAATGTGTATGCTGAAAATCATAATTAAAAGAAAAGTGATGTACTTATACTAATAGATAAAATAGATTTTAAGGAAAAAGAGGTGCTGGAGATGAAGAGGAATTTTTTTTGTGTGTGTGAGGAAGATCAGCCCTGAGCTAACATCCAATGCCAATCTTTCTCTTTTTGCCAAGGAAGATTGGCCCTGGGCTAGTATCCGTGCCCATCTTCCTCTACTTTTTATGGGATGCTGCCACAGCATGGCTTGACAAGTGGTGCGACGGTGCACGCCTGGGATCTGAACCCATGAACCCCGGGCCTGCCAAAGCGGAGCGCGCACACTTAACCACTGCACCACCAGGCTGGCCCAGAAGAGGAATGCTTTATATTTTAAAAGAGTTTGATCCTTCTGGAAAGTAAAACAATTCTTAATGTGCATGGGTTACACAGCCTGAAAATACATACTGCAAAAAGTGACAGAACTAAAAGGAGAAATAGACAAAGCCAAACTTATTGTGAAAGATTTTAACACATTTCCCTTAGTAACCAACAGAAAAAGCAGACAGAAATTACCAAGAATGTAGAATAAGCAATATGATCAACAAGCTTAACCTAATTGGTCTATAGAGAACACTGCACTCAAAATTTGCAAGACATACTTTTTTTCTTTTTTAAAAATGCACACAGCAACCTTGGTCCATAAATAAATTCTCAACAAATTTCATGGGCTAAAATAATACCAATATTATTATGTGACCAAAATGGTTTTGTTTGAAATCAATGAAAAACAAAAAAGACAAAAAATGTCCAAATATTGGGAACTCAATTAATAAACTTATAAATAACTCCGTGGGTCATAGACAAAATCAAAAAGGAAATTAGAAAGCATCTTGAGGGGCTGGCCTGGTGGTGCAAGCCTTTAAGTGGGCGCGCTCCGCTTCGGCAGCCCAGGGTTCACAGGTTCGGATCCCAGGCACGCACCGACGCACTGCTTGCCACACCATGCTGTGGAGGCATCCCATATAAAGCAGAGGAAGATAGGCACACATGTTAGCTCAGGGCCAATCTTCTTTGGCAAAAAACAGAGGAGGATCGGCATTGGATGTTAGCTCAGGGCTGATCTCCGTCACAAAAAAAAAAAGAAAAAGAAAAAACATCTTGAAATAAACTATACTGACAATAGGACATACAAAAATACTACTGTTAATGTCCTGTTCAGAGGTAATTTTATAGATTTTTGCATATGTTTTAAAAAGGAAAATGGTTGAGAACCAATGATCTCAGATTACATCTCAAGAAGTTAAAAATAATAGGAAATTAAATTAAAAATAAAATTGAATGTAAGAAATAATACAGATAAAAGTTGAAATTAATGAAATAGAAAACAACTGTATAATAGAAAAAATTGATAAAGAAAAATTGTTGTTTTGAAAAGACTAATAAACTCTTAACAAGAATTATGAGAAAATGCACAAATTACCAACATCAGAAACAAAAAGGAGATCCTATATTGTTGAAAGTATTGTAATATATGTGAAAATTTATATGAAATGTAATAATCCCTAGGAAAATATAATATACTAAAATATCTAAAGAGAAATAAAAAATTTAAATAATCCTGTGTCTATTAAATAATATTTTAAGACCCTCCCACAAAGAAACTCCAGGGTCAGATACTTTCACCAGAAAATTTTATAAATATTTAAGGAAAAAATAAGTCCAATTTTAGACAAACTCATTAAGAGAATAAGCAAAGAGGGATATTTCCTAACCAGTTTTATGAGGCCAGCACATATTAAGGGACCGTCAAAATATTTATGGACATATTTTAAACCATAACTATATACACATACACACAGAACTTTACATAACCATACACATATGTTTTACTTCAATTAAAATCATCTTTAAAAACATCCAGCAAAAAAAAATGTATAACTAAATGCATTTAACGATGACAAGCTCATTTTTTCCTACTAGGTTGACTACATATAAGACTATAAAAACCTAGAATGAGAAACAATACACAGCTATTTGCAAATAACATATCTGATAAAAGACTTGTTTCCAGAATATATAAAGAACTCGTAAGACTTAATAAAGCAACAACCAAATTTTAAAAATGGGCAAAAATTTGAAGACACACTTTACCTAATAAGCTATATGGATGGGAAATAAATTCATGAAGAGGTCCACCATTAGTAAAATTAGTTAAACTAAAATTAAAACCACAATGAGAAACCACTACAATATACCAAAATGGCTAAAAAAATTTACAATACCAAATGCTATCAAGGAATCAAAGCAACTGGAACGCTGATATATTGCTGGTAAGAATGCAAAATGGTACAACGACTTTGTAAAACAGTTTGGCAGATTCCTATAAAGTTAAATACACACTTACCACAGCAGCTTTACCCCCAGGTATTTACAAAAGTGAAATGCAATTCTATGTCCACACAAAATACCTGTGCACAAATAGCTTTAACTGTAATCACGAAAAACTGTAAACAACGCAAATGTCCCTCAACAGGAGAATGAATAAATCGTATATTCATACAATGGAATACTGCCCAGTAGTAAAAAGGATGAACTACTGATAAAAAACAACATGAGTAAATTCAAGTGCATTATGCTAAGTAAAAGAAGTCAGACTCAAAAGTCTGGGAATCTATTCATAGGACATGCTGGAAAAGGCAAAACTATAAGGACGGAGAAAAGATCATCAGTTGCTAGGATTTAGGGGTGAAGGAAATGGCTGAACTACAAGGGACATGAATTTTTTGCTGCAATTGAACTATAACATATATGTCTTGATTGTGGCGGTGATTACATGACTGTACAAGTTTGTCTGTCAAAACTCACAGAATTGTACATTAATAAAAGTGAATTTTACTGTATGTAAACTATAGTTTAATAAAATTATTGGGAAAAAGAAGCTAGATGGCCATTATTTGTGTGCTTATTTCCCATGCGCATGTACAATGAGAAATGGAGAGAATGCTAAACAGGAAATTAGGACTGTGAGAAGGGAGCTGGTGGCATGAGTCTGTGTGGACTCTTCAGAAAGGGCACGCAAAATACATGCACTCTACAGTTTCTACATTTGCACAATGAGCCCTGTGGTTAGTGACTACTGACTCAATCTACTGACTGTTTGCAAATATGATATTGTCTTCCACTCAGCACAGCTTTAGCACCTGCTGTTCCCTCTGCCATTCCCTCCACCTTTCCCCATTTTCACCTGGTAAAATTCTACATATGCTTGAAGAATCAACCTTACTGATATCTCCTAAGGATACTCTTCTGCTCCCCAAGCTAGGTTCTCATTGTGATTTGTCTATGTCTCTATTATAGAACCTATCACCTCTTGGAAATGTTTGCTAACAGGTTTATCTCTTTGCGCCAGCAGCCTTGAATTTTGAACTTCTAGGAATCCAAAGGCCATAATTTTCTCCTTAAAAAAAATTCAACGTGATGCATACCATGGTAAATAATTGAAGAATGAAAAAACTACAGAAAAGAAACAACTTGAAGCATGTCAAAATTACATGAACACAACGTTGTTTTGTGTATATTGAGCTGGTGTAACATATCAAAAGAAATACTGCAAATTCACATGACCTCAGTTGCACAACAAAAGTCTAAATGGACAAGGACTCAGAAATAAGAGAATAATAAATTCTGCTAATTTTTTGTTTTCACTGTAATTAGAGATTTATAGAAAGCTTTGAAACAATCTTTGGGAGTTAGAACTGATGGCCAAAATGTATTCTCTTAAGTTAAAAGAAAGAAAAGGTACATTTAAACTTTCTCCATTTTTAACATCCACTTAATACTTCAGTAGGTCATTGAAAATAACGTCTCTTAAAAATTTCTACAATATAATTGTGCTCTACTTTAAACAAACCCAATAATCACAGCCCAGATTTATCCAGAGAAAAGAACCACCCCACACACCCACATATGCTAACACACAAACACACACACACACACACAATGAACTGATGGTTAACAAATAATTCGCCATAAGATTTTTTCATACAGCAAACTCCACACATCACTCTAAAACGTGGTTTTATTTATGAAACTATAATTTGACCACAACTTCTCCAGAATACGGTAATTATACAAAGTTAGAGATACCTGCCGAACAACCAATCTCACCTAGAAATAGAAATACTGGCTTGTGTCCAGCATGCCATGAAGCATTCAAACCTGTTCCACCCTGTTTAATTATGTTTACCACAAGCTTCAATGACGAAGCCAACTTATGGGGGAAATATGCTATTTTTTAAGAAGACTGATTGCTATATTAAAGGCTTTTGAGAAAAACATCAGCATGTTATGTGTGGCTTGGCAAAATAACTCTTTGGACATATTTTATATAATACTCAAGTCAAAACCATTTTAGGTGATTCCCCTAAGGAAGCAGCAAAAACACAGTGCAAAAAACAGAAAGGTTAGGAGTTCAGCTTTCAAAGGTTCAAAGATTGGCTGTTGTTGATTTACGTTTATTGGCTTTCTACCATCATGTTACTATCTTCTTGGTTTGCATGGGTAAAGTTTAAGTTACTCATTAGCTTCCATAAGTAGAATATATATGTGTGTGTATATGTGTGTGTGTGTGTGTGTGTGTGTGTGTATATAAACCGACATCCACTTTTAAGTTTACAAATAAAGAAAACAGGAAATATCAATTAAAACAAAGGGTAGAAGATGAGTCAGGCAAATGAGAACTTCTCCCCATCTACATATTGAACTTAAATTTAAATTAAATTAATTTTTAAAAATTCCCCTTCCCAGTCTCTTTCATTTTGTCCATAGATACTATTATCTAAAATAGAATGGGCACTGGAGACAGAATGGGCACTCTGAGTGTTCACCAAAAAGAAATTGATAATACCAAGTGTTGGTGAGGATGTGGAGCAACTAGAACTCTTACGCATTGCTGGTTCAAGAATGTAAAATAATACAATCACTTTGAAAAACTATTTGGCAGTTTCTAATAAAATTAAACAAACCCTTACTCTATGACCTGGTTATTGCACTCCTAGGCATTTACTCTGGAGAAATGAATATATATATTTCATAAACTGGCTTGTACATACATGAATGCTCATAGTAGCACTATTCATAATAGCCTCAAACTGGAAAAAAAAGAGGTCCAACAAGAGGAAAATGGATCAACTAATTGTGGTATATTCATACAATGAAATACAACTCAGCAATAAATAATGACAACAAATATATACAGCGACATAGATAAATCTCACAAATATGCTGAGCCAAAGAAACCAGACAAAAAAGAGTACATAGTGTATTACTTCACTTGTATGAAATTCAAGAAAAAAATAAAACAAATTTATGGTGATAAAAATTCATAATACTGGTTGACTTTGGAGGGAAGGTGGCGGCACTGATCAGAGAGAGCACAAAGGAACTTTCTGAGATGATGGAAATGTTCCTTATGATCTGGGTGACAGGGATGCACATGTGTCAAAATTCATCAAGCTGTATGCTTAAGATCTATGCATTTTATTGAAAGTAAATTAAATGTCAATAAACTACTGTTAGCATGAATAAAAGCCTGTGGATGTCTAGCCACATGCTCTTTGCCCCTTAGACTCGCTGGTCTTCATGACACTTAGTGAACAAGTGCCTTCATCACCTCATACACTTACCTACTAAATTAAGGAAGTGCTACATTTACAAGAAGTTTCCACTGGAAAAGTTACTATTATTCCTTAAAGAAGAGGACCCAACCATGCATATGGGCTAACCGAAGAACTGGTTGCAATGTAACCAAATCACATCAATTCTTTATTGGAAGAAAGAGTCTGATGAGCTCAGACTCTTCTCAAAACTGGGAACATAAATCCCCTAAGCTGCTTTTATTTATTTTTTGTGTGTGTGTGTGAGGAAGATCAGCCCTGAGCTCACATCCTCTTCTTTTTGCTGAGGAAGATTGGCCCTGGGCTAACATCCATGCCTATTTGCCTCTGCTTTATACGGGACGCTGCCACAGCATGGCCTGACAAGTGGTGTGTCGGTCCCTGCCCAGGATCCAAACCAGCGAACCCTGGGCCACCGAAGAGGAGCATGCAGACTTAACCATTATGCCACCTGGCCAGCCCCCCAAGCTGCTTTTAAACCTCATCCCAACTGCATGGCAATCGGCCACATGGGTCTCCAGAACAAGTGCCAGACAAGGTGGATTTCTGGAGAAGGTCAGGAACACAGGCGCTCCTCTCACTGAAATATTTGCCTAGAGATATTTCTGTTCCTGAGAATGAAATGTAAATTTGTTTCCAGTAGCCTGAGGTGGGATAGGGGTTTTCATGGTTTTGCTTCAAAACCTGATGAAAATTGGGAGTGAGTTCATCTCTTTTTATAAGGTTGTTTGGTGAGGTTTCCAACATGATCTAATCTTGCCCTGGAAAATGAACTAAAAGGAGTTGACTGGTTATTAGTAATGAGTTCACTAGCCCCATTTTACAGCCATCCAAGTGGATGTCTTCATGGAAGTCTCGAGGCTGCTCCTGTCCCAGCTGGGTTCAGGGACCTCCCTGTGACTTCAGAGGGACTTCCCGGGGCAGAACAGGGAAGAATCATATCCAAGTCCTTTCATATTTTAAGTGTGCCTGCCTTTCCATTACCTACTCCTATTTTCAGAGCTCTATAATTTAACTTCCCAAATTGAGACCAGGTTAAAACCCAATAACCTCTCTCACTCTCAGACACAATCTATTGTACCTGAATTAAAAACAACACCAACACATCCATTTTTCTCTGTTGAAATGACATAGGTGGATTGTGCTAATATTAAACTCTTCCAAAGCACTCCTTGATTGGAGTGAAAAGCAACCATACTAGTCTAATAAAATTAACCAACTTCCACAATTAAAAGGAAAAAAATGGAAGGAATCCTACTGGACAATATTTTGCATGCTGACATAACTTCACACTCCATAAGATGAGCAAAGATCTTTTGTGGTTATTTTTACGCTTGGAGTTTGCTAATTAAATAGAGACTTGCTTCAGTGCCTCCCTTCTTTAGGAAATTATATAAAATGAATTTTAAAAGTTCCTGATCTCCAAAAAACTAGGTCATGAGGATAAATAAAATATACATATTAAAACAAGAATAAAACCCTGAGAATTATTTACATAATTGTAAACAAAGGTTTAAAAAATGCTAAATAGAGAATGAAGGAATAATGAGTTTAGAGTCATCTACCAGAAAAGTCTTGTGGGAGAAGGGCAAGTTTAAAGCTAGGCTCTGACAGAGAAAATAAATTTCTACTTTTGATTCTCAGACCAGTTTCTCTGAGAAGAATATCCTTTAGGACCATGGTTCTCAATGGGGGACAATTTGCTGCCACCACCATCACCACCCATTCTGAGGACAATGACAATGTCTGAAGACATTTTTGGTTGACACAACTAGGCATGCTACTAGCATCGAATGCGTAGAGGTCAGGGATGATGCTAAATATCCTACATTGCCCAAGACAGCTCTCCTCATGCCATGCCCCTGCTCTCAACAAAGAATTATCAGGTCCGAATTGTCAATAGTTAAAAAACACTACTTAGGGTTATTCAGAACTGCCACATCCATAATCTGGGCTATATTGGCTTTTACAGTTAAATCATCCATGAACCTCAAGAGGGAGGGAAGACCAAAATAGTATTTAAGACTTTTCAAGAGCAGATTTAAACACATGTTTAAAAGGAAGCACAAATCTCAAAAACTGCACTTAACTCATCATTTCTTTTTTTTTCCGAGCATTATGGAGATATAATTGACATATAACATTATATGAGTTTAGGGTATACAATGTGATTTGATATATGTGTGTATTACAAAATGATTACCACCATAAGGTTAGATAATACATCCATCATCTCACATAGTTACCACTTTTCTGTGTGTGGTAAGAAGTTTTAAGATCTATTCTCTTAGCAACTTTCAAATATACAGTACAATACAGTATTGTGAACTATAGTCACCATGCTGTACATTAGATCTCTAGAACTTATTCATCTTATAATTAGAAGTTTGTATCCTTTGATCATCTTCATCCATCCCCCCTCCACCCAGGGCAACCACCAATCTACTATCTGTTCCTATGAGTTTCGCATGTTTTTAAGATTCCACATGTAATTGAGATCATACAGTCTCTGTCCTTCTCTGTCGGACTTATTTCACTTAGCATAATGCCCTCAAGGTTCATCTATGTTGTAGCAAATAGCAGGATTTCCTTTTTACGCCTGAATAATATTTATATATATACACACATATATCACATATTCTTTATCCATTCATCCATCTCACAGACACTTAGGTTGTTTCTATGTCTTGGCTACTGTAAATAATGCTGCAATGAACATGGGGATGCAGATATCTCTTCAAGATAGTGTCTTCACTCCTTAGGATACATACCCAGAAGCAGGATTGCTGGATTAGTAGTTCAATTTTTAATTTTTTGAGGGACTTCCATACTGTTTTCCATAATGGCTGCACCAATTTACATTCCCACCAACAGTGTACAAGGGTTCCCTCTTCTCCATTTCCTTGCCAGCACTTGTTATCACTTGTCTTTTTGATAATAGACATTTTAACAGGTGTAAGATGATATCTCATTGTGGACTGGATTTGCATTTCCCTGATGATTAGCAATGTTAAGCACCTTTTCATGTACCTGTTGGCCATTTGTATATCTTCTTTGGAAAAATATCTATTCAGGTCCTTTGCCCATTTTTTAATTGGATTATTTGGTTTTTTGCTATTGAGTTGTATGAGTTCCTTATACATCTTGGATATTAATCCCTTATCAGATCCATCATTCGCAAATATTTTCTCCCATTCCATAGGTTGCCTTTCATTTTGTTGATTGATTCTTCTGCTATACAGAAGCTTAGTCACAGTTGTTGATTTTTGCTTTTGTTGTTTGTGCTTTTGTTGTCATATCCAAAAAATCGTTGCCAAGACCAATGTCGAGGAGCTTCTTCCCTACATTTTCTTCTAGAAGTTTTATGGTATCAGGTTTTATGTTTAAGTCTTTGATCAATTTTGAGTTAATTTTTGTGAGTGGTATAAAATAGGGGTCAGATTTTACTGTTCTGCATGTGTTTATCCAGTTGTCTCAATACTGTTTGTTGAAGAGACTATCCTTTCCCCATTGGGAGTTTTTGGTTCCCTTGTAAAATATTAGTTTACCATATGCACAGGGGTTTAATTCTGGGCTCCCTATTCTGTTCCATTGGTCTTTGTGTCTATTTTTCTGCCAATACCATACTGTTTTTCCCTTCAACGAATGAATGGATAAAGATGATGTGGTATATACATACAATGGAATATTATTCAGCCATGAGAAAGGACATCCTGACATTTGTGACAACATGAAAGGACCTTGAGGAAATTATGCTTAGCTAGATAAGCTAGACAGAGAAAGACAAATACTTATGATCTCACCCACATGTAGAATCTAAAAAAGCCAAACTCATAGAAACAGAGAGTAAATGGTGGTTACCAGGGGATGGGGGGTGGGAGGATAGGACAGATGTTGTTTAAGGGTACAAACTTCTAATAAGTAGTAAATAAGCCCTAGAGATCTAATGCACAGTATAGCAAATATAGACAACAGCATTGTATTATTATTATCAAACTTGCTAGAGGACTAGAACTTAATTACTCCAACCACTAAAAAGAAATGATAATTATATAATGTGATAGAGGTGCTAATTATTACTACAACGGCAATCATGTTACAATACATAAATGGATCAAACTAACATGTTGTACACCTTAAATTGACACAATAATATATGTCAAGTATATTTCAATTAAAAATAAATAGCTAATAATTCATTCACACACAAAAAAAAAGAAAAAAAGAAAGAAATATATTTAAATAGTCAACGGTTTATTCAAAAATATTTGTTATGAACTGTTATGGACTGAATGTCTGTGTCCCTCCAAAATTCATATGTTCGAGACCTAACCCCTAGTGTGATGGAATTTGGAGATGGGGCCCTTGGGAGGTAATTAGAGCAAGATAAGATCATGAGGGCGGGGCCCTGGTCTGATGGGATTGATGCTCTTATAAGAAGAGACACCAAAGAGCTTGATCTTTCTCTCTCTCTGCACCAGCACAAAAAAATTATCATGTGAGTACACAGCAAGATGGCAGCTGCCTACAAGCCAAGAGAAGAGGTCTCAGAATGAAATCTATCTCTGCCACTTGATGTTTGACTTCCCAGGCTCCAGAATTGAAAAATACATTTCTGTTGTTTAAACCACCCAGTCTTTGGTATTTGGTTATGGAAGCCCAAGCAGACTACTACAAGAACCTACTATTTTCCAGGCATTGCAATAGACAGTGGGACACTAATAACAGTAAGAGATACAAGTCTTTACTCTCATACAATGTGTATAGAACATTATTTGAAGGCATGAATGTGGATGAGATTACCTATAAAGAAATTTTATATAAAGAAGAGAGGAGAGAGAAGAGATCAGAGGAGAAAAAGAAGGGAGGAGAAGAGGGCAGTGGAGAAGGGAAGGGGGAAGAAAGGGCAAGGAAGAGAAGGGAGAGCCTCAGAAAATTCTAACGTTTAAAGTTCAAGCAAATAAGGAAGAATCAGCGAAGAGTCAGTCCATGGGTAGAACTATGATGCCAGAGGATATTAAAGAGAACAAAGGTGGGAATGAGCAATTAGATCACTTGCTGATGTGAAATCAAGTAACTGGAAGGCAGAAAGTGTTCTTTGATTTGGCTGTTGGAAGTTATTATTAACCTTGCCAAGAGCAGTTCCAGTGGAACTCAAGAATCAAGAATCGGCCCCAGATCAAAGTGGACTTAAGAGTAAAAGGGTGGTAAAGAAGTGGAGACAGAGTGGCCATAGTACCTTTTAGAGAAATACTGATGGGAAGGGGAACAGGAAATGGTGGGGGACAACATGACACGGAAGAGCCACGATGGAAAGTGATTTAAGGGAGATACTTGATTTCTGTTTTATTTGTAAGATATAATCATGTTTGCATGTGAGTGAGAAAAATCCAACAAAGAGGGAGAGTTTACTGATAGTGCAGAAAACAGAGGAAATAATTTAAAGACTTAAGTCCTTGAGTAAGCAAAAGCAGAAAGGTAACACGTGCCTTTGATAGGAGCTAGAGATTTTTTTTTTAATTTATTTATAAAGAGAAAGATAATGGAGGTAGATGTAGGCAAGGTTGTAGGTCTGATGAAGGGAGTGAGAAGAGGGGGTTTCCAACTAATGGCTTTTATTTTCTCAATGAAGCATAGCAATTTAATATCTATTTTCATGCTTTCCTACTCTCAACTTGCTTGCATATAAACCGCTTAGTCATCAGCAACCACAGTATCATAATTTAGTATTGTTATAGCTTCAAAGAGAAAGAATAAGTTAGTATTTAAATTTTTCATTATCCAAAAATTATTCTTGAAGCCCTTATGAGAAAAAAAATAATAAATTTGCAACCCAAGCTTTTGCTTTGAAAAATGCAAAACTTATTGAGGCAAGAAGAAAAAGAAGGAGCAGGAGGAGAGAAAGATGGTTGAGAATTAAAAGGGAAAGTTCTGAAGGAAGCAGAATGAAGACTTTATGCCATAATAGTGATACACTAGAAAGATAGCAGAGGAAAGCTCCAGCTCCCTCCCATGGATGAGATTAGATGAGGTTATCCTAGATCACGAGGGAGAACAGAGAGGGGATGGGGAATGTCCTTGGGGTGAGCCAGCAAAGACTGGGATCAGAGAACAAGATCTGGTGGGTAGAGGGGGAAAGAGGGGCACATAAAAGTGAGCACAGATTTTTACTGGTACTGGGAGCCTGGAAGCTCTGCCCACATGTGTCCTGGGGAGCATCTTAACTAGGCTGAGTGGAGCACCAGGTTAGATATGAGTACAAGAATGTAAGTCGAGGTCAAAGTGACTTTCCAGGAAAGGTCGGGAAGGAGATCAGAATACTTTACCCCCAAATATGCCATTTTGGCATGACGATTATTTTGAGCTGAAGGCAACTGAGAAACAGCAGGCACAGGGAAGCTCTCTACTCTCCCACTCTCTGCCTAAAGGCAAGGCATAAATTTCCCTTTGTGAAGGTCTCTCTCCTCCTCTTCCCATACCAGGAAGAGAAGGACTCTCATCACTGGAAACAGCACCAACTTGAATCTCATTAGCAAACCTTACTGAAATAAAACTTATCTTCCATTAATTTCCCCCATATATTTACCTTATCACGATTTACCACACCCAGAAGCTCAACTCCCTTTCCTTTGCATTGTCACTTCTCCACAAATTTATAGTACTTTGCTAAAACGGTATATAAGCCCTCAGGCCTAACTGCTTCTTTAGGTTTTTCACTTTTCTTTGAGCCCCATGTACGTGTAAAAATTAAAATATTAACATCAAATAAAATTTGTATGCTTTTTCTCCTGTCAATCTGTCTTTTTGTCAGGGCAATTTGCACAGCCTCAGGTATTAAACCTAATAGGATAAAGAATGAAGTTTTTTCCCTCTCCTACACTTGTAATTTATGTGTTTACCAAGGAAAATCAGAGAGAAGACCAGATGTGAAGCATCCTTGATAACTCCCTTAAAGAAAGTGGATAAAAGATTCTAGAGCCAGCCCTGATGGCTTAGTGGTTAAAGTTCAGTGTTCTCACCACCTTCAGTGGCCCAGATTCCGTTCCCAGTCGTGGAACCACACCACTCATCTGTCAATAGCCATGCTGTGGTAGAGGCTCACATAAAAGAACTAGAAGGACTTACAACTAGAATATACAACTATGTACTGGGGCTTTGGGGAGGTAAAAAAAAAAAACAAAGAGGAAGACTGGCAACAGATGTTAGCTCAGGGCAAATCTTCCCCAGGAGGAAAAAAAAAGATTCTAAAAAAGTAGTCACAGAAACACCAGGAAGACTTTTGGGATGGTCAGTCCCTCAGGCTACTGAAGGAGCAGGAGAATGATAAGGGTGAATAACGAACCATCCAACTGAGGCAAAGACAAAAAGCCATAACAGCCTAAGTAGCAACTGCCTTAGATGTTGTACACTGAAAGAGGCAAATGTCTTGATGAGAGTCCCACACTTTTTCCAGATGCTTGGGCATTCTTTAGCTAAAATCTTTAACCAGAACTTGATCATATGATAACAACAATTTAGTAGGGCACAGCACATCTTCACTCCTCATCTGGAAGGTAAATGAACTTCTAAATGGGAGTCTGACTAAAAGGTTGTCAGTGAAGGAATAGATGGTCAAGTCCTTCAAAGAGTTAGAATTGAATACCTGAGTTTCTTCATCTGCATATCCTGGTAGAAGATTTATTTCACTATTCAATGAAAAGCAGGTAATCTTCTTTCTATTTCTATTTACCTTTGGTGTACTTGGCATTTGACTAGACATCTCTGGAGACTGAATCACAGCTTTTTGGGGGTTTGATGTTACCCAGTAAAGGGCTAAGAAATGGTAGACTAATCACAATTAAGCTCCTTAATCCTGATATTAATGCTATAGATAAAGAGGGTAGAAGGAAAAATAAGATCTAAGTAAACTGTTCGAAGAATTCTTTTTGAAGAAAGGACACATTGTATATATTCTGTACAAACAACAACTTCAATTATTTTCTAACTTTATTTCAATCAGAAAAAAGCTTCTTGAGATAGATGAAATATTTTCCAATTTCTAAATGTTTTCTAATTTAAATAATTTCTAAATAAATGCCTTCATCACTCTCTTAAGTTAAACTTTAGAATAATTTTAGTTAATAATAACCATTGTTCTTTAGAAAATTAATCTTCTTCATAATTACTGACATTGAGCTGTAAGTTCTGAAATATGGGGAGTGAAATTTTGAGAGAAGTAGTAGACATAAAATTCTGTAGGGAAGGAAATTATTACTCACAGATCTCATTTGATAAAGCATGTCAGTTGTCCTTATTTGAAAATAATCTATCCCATCCTGAGATATCTCTTTCAACTTCCATTTGGGTGGACTTCCTACTTAAATTTGGCTAAGGCAATTCCATTTGTTATGTTGGATCAGGTATTGCAACTACCTGGTTTGGGAAGTTTTAATTACATTTTCCTGGAGAGAAAAGAGCTGGGGTGCGAGGGGAGAGCACTATTTGTTTTTATAAACATCCTCGTTGCTTGCTGACTCATAAAGGGCCAATCGTTGTTAGCCTTAGGTTCTGTTACTTAAGGTGTTTAGAGAGCCTTTTGTAGGTTCCAAGGACAAGACCTCCAACAATCTGAGTCAAAAACTGTTCTCTCTTTCTAGAACAAGTTGACAAGATGACCTGGAATATATTATTAGATTTATTTAGAGAGCAAAATCACCAAGTTAGTCCAATCTGTGATGAGAAATCAGATGTCCAGCTACAGGCAAAGGTACAGCCACACATCCCTAATGAAAAAAGAATATTAAAAATCAAATAATGAAAATAGAAAACATGACTCATTCATTGAAATACAGTGGTATCTACAAAGCCACTCTTCCATCTGGGAGGCAAGCATCTAGTGTGGACCAAGAGTGACTAAGGACTAAGTGAGAGTAATTTGTTTTAAAAAATCAATATGGACTACACTGATGCTTTGCCAAAAAAAGTCTGTCAGTGTTTGACAGCATTCTTTTCTATTTGATCTTCGAGATTACAAAAGACTATGCCCTTAACATTAAGCACATTTACATTGACCTGAGCATGGTTCAATAGAGTTCCTACTACTTTACGGTTCCTTTAATAATTCCAGAAAGATTACTTAGGAAGAAACACTATACCAGGAGTTGTAACATTCATCAGAATACACTATGTTCTAATGTATTGTCAGGAGCTAATAAGTAAACTGCATGAAATGCAACCACTTTTAGACTGTGATACCAGCGCAAAAGTGAGAGGGATTCCTTTAGGCTTCGCCTTCAGGAAGGGCGACCCCTATGGGCAGACATAGGAACTAAATCTTCCAAATAAAGTAAAGGGCAAGAGCCAAAGGGTGAGAAAGGTAAGGCACAACTTTCTGGATGGCCAGAGCAAAGAGTTCATAAGGAGAGTTATGGACATTGAGGATGAAAAGGCAGGGAAGATACAGTGGAGGACTTTGAATACTCCATTAAAGAATTCAAGAATTGTTTTTATTTTAAACTTTTCAGAGCCTCTAATATGCACTGTGACTCTCTAAGAAAGAATGCAGCATGCCATAATCTTGATTTTTTTACTCACGAAAATTTGTGCATGAGATGCAAAGGAACCCTTGTCCATCTGTGACATACACTTAGGGAAACCTTGTTTTAGGGAATTTGAAACTGCTTCACAAATGCGTTAACATTTATTAACAGAATCAGACTAGCCTAAAAAGTATTTTGGGTTTATATCTATTATGGATGATCTAAAAATGACCAAATCCTAAGTTGGAAGATAGTTTCGAGTTATCTTGAGCTATCTGATGTTTGAACAGCCTCTAAAAGAACCACAGTTTAATTGTCTAGGTGCCAGGAAACTCAATTGAAGGAACCCATTCCATTTTCAAACAGTTTATTATTTTGAGCCCAAATTTGCCTACTTGAGCTTGCTATAAGTCTTTCTTTTGGGGCAACCACTAAAACCTAAACCTTCTTCTATCCAAAAGCCCTTTACGTGGTTTCAAACAATTATTTCAGTTCCCCCATTTCTCTTTTCCTTATTCTTCTGATTGTTCATCACATAGCATAGTTTCTAAACCCTCACCAGCCTAGTCATTCTTCCCTGGAAACACCAGTTTGTCAGTGTGTCTCTTGACACAAGATAGTTGACATGCATCCTTCCCAGTGTGGCCTGAGCCACGATTATAACTTACTAAATTCTGAATATCATGCATCCATTAATACAAATAAAAGCCATTTGGGTTAATTTGGATTCAATATGAAGTTATAAGCCACTAAATTACTGAAATAATTTTCATATAAACTTCTGCTCACCACCATCTCCTCCAACCTCTTCCTGTGTTGCTGGTTTTCAGGATTTAACAATCAAGTTTATCTCATTACTATCATCATATCCTTCCTTTTCCTGCAATAATCTTTTTGATCTTAATTCTGCCACCCTTCCAGTTTCAAGTTGTCTTTAATTTGATCAGCAATCTTCACCTGAGACTGGATAAAATATTAGATAGGAAAAGACTAAATACAAAACTTTGCAATGGATACCAAACACTCCTGTTCAAGATGCAATTAACTCATTGATCACTCATGTTATTTATCTACCAAAAGTGATCACCTAGCCTACAGGAGTTATAAGAAACTAAGGTTCACTCAAATTTACTTATACTATACCTGCCCCATTGGGCCAAGAAAAGGAAGATAAAGGCCATAACATAGCTAGTCAAAAACATCTGGTTAGCTCCTCACTTGATACCACTGAGCTTTCAATAGGTCTCAGAATTGCCTTTTCCTTTTTAAAAACTGGTGCTTCTGTCTGTAGAATTCTGACTTTTCTCCTATTCTCCATGATTTGGTAAAGTTCACTGATAGCATTTCTGTCATCTTGCCTCCATGTTCTTTTAATATCATGGGGTTTTCCTCACTTGGGACAACCATGTCTTTATTCTTTCCCTGAATGATAATTTTTTCTTCCTGTTGGAGCAGGGGAGCTTAGCTGAGCATCATCTTTTAAACTAATACTACTCACTTCAAAGGAAAAGAAAGATGCATTCTTTTATGTGTCTTGCTGTGAACCAGGGTTTCTCAATCTCAGCACCACTGACATTTTGAATCAGATAATTCTTTGTAGAGAGATGTCCTATGCAATGTAAGACGTTTATTAATATTCCTAGCCTCTCTCTACGAGATACCAGTAGCTACACTCTTCTCTCAAGTCGTGAGAATCCAAAATGTCTCCAGACATGCCAAATGTCCCACAGTTTGGGGGGTGGTGGTGGTGGAATTGCCCTGGTTGAGAACAACTGATCTGAACAAAAATAAATTAAATAACAAGAATAACCTTTTTGTCTATGGCTTTTCTCCCTAATGTGTACTCTTTTTATTTAATTCCATTCAAACTCATTCAGTCAATGAACAGCATACAATTAAAATAGGGAAATACGCCTAGAATTCTTGGCTTAAAAAAAAACCCTGCTTATGGCCTCAGAGGAGAAAATTAGAAGGCAAGTGTTACACATCCAAATTAAGGATAGCAAAACTACCGGCCAAGAAGTATCAATCATGTCTTAGTTCGGGCTGCTATAATAAATACCATAGACTAGGTGGTTCAAACAACAAATTTATTTCTGATAGTTCTGGAGGCTGGGAAGTCCAAGATCAAGGTGCCAGTGGACTGGGTTCACGGTAGAACCCTCTTCCTGGTTTGCAGAGGGACACTCTCTTGCTGTATCCTCTTATGGCAGAGAGAGAGATGGAGAGAGATCATCTCTCTCATATCTCTTCTTAAAAGGGCACTAATCCCATTCATGAGGGCTCCACCTTCATGATCTAATTATCTCCCAAAGGACCCACCTCCAAATACCATCACATTCAATAAGAATTTTGGGAGGGGACATAAACATTTAGTCCATAGTAAATAGTAGCCACAAGAATCATAAACACAAAAAGACTAAAATTTATTTTTCTTGATATACATTTAAGCCTCACACATAGCTTTCAAAGATCACATAGTCTGCAAAACGTCCGGTTGAATTCCCTAACCCTCTCACTGGTACCACCAGCCTTCACCTCCTTCCTCCCTTTCAATCCCAAGGCCTTTTTTCTCGTTGTTTGCTTCTCTTTCCAGTACCATTCCATGAGGAAAGGTAGTATTTTTCCATGGATACAAAATGTCCCAGGGATAGCAACAAGAAAGAGAATACAAGAGAAATGGCAGCATGCCCAATCCCTTTGCGGATATCACAATTGGAGCATCTATCGCCCCCTGGTGGCAAGATAACCTATTTCTTTCAGCTTTTATTTTGTGCTTATACTTAGGGGCTAGGACTTATTTTCAAGGCTGTTTTGTATCAACTCTGTCAAGGAACCAGCAGGAGGATGTCATGTATTTTTTTCCTCCAAGAAAAAGATCAGACCAGAATGAAGTGAGGCATTGTTTATTTTGGCAAATGGTCACAGTGATTTTCTTCAGTTAGAAAGGTGACATGTTTGACATGTTTGTGTCTTTTGAATCAAGAAAAAGGTTAAAGTCAAGTTTTGATGCAGTGTCTATGTTCTCATTTTTTAACTACAAAGTTAAAATTAAAAATGCACTCACAAGAACAGACAGGAAGTTTCACAGCTCTCATCAGGTCAACTTTATTCTCTTTCTTTAAAAAATGTTCTAGTAAATTGGAATAAAAACCAAAGGCCACTGTTCCAATTGTGGTAAAGCAGAGTCTATCAAATATTCAATCAGTAAAAAATTCTTTAAGAGCTGACAGCAAACTGACTCTTCTGCTATTGTGCTATCATGGATTCTGCTCATGAAATGGAACTTGACATCTGTATATTAGTAGGTTAATGGTAGAAGAAAAAAAATCCTCGCTTTGTAAGATTTTAATTTTTATGGCTTCTAGTCATTTTAATATAAACTTGCCAAAAGAAAGGAAATAAAAAATCAGAGAAAATAACCCAGCTGAATTAAATATATTGGTCCGGGTCAGTGAGAGTTTCAATGCCTGCCAAAATTGATTTTCAGCAACATGAAGCATTTTCAGTGAAGAGAAGATGGTGTTACTGAATGGATTTAGCAGCATTTTAAAATCTATTCCAGACAGACTATGAGACACATAACTTTGATTCCTTGTGCCTTAACATACATCAGCCTTAAACCAATATGTCCAAGAATGTGTGTTAGGCACTGGGAAATAATTTCAACAACTACCCCTCCCTTCCAGAAATATAACAAAGATTCTTGAAATAAATGACAAGCGTTTCTCTTGAGGGAATAAGTTCTTCTTCAAAACAAATCCTTCTCATTGGGAGGTGGCCTAAGAGTTAAACTTTGCATTGACCCAAAAAACTTAATTCACTGTCATTCTAGATTGGCCAAGAAGCACTTTGGCAACATAGAAGAAAGACAGTGTATAAATCCAAATAATGAATATGATTATGAACCAGATCAGAACTATACAAACATGCCCCCTTCACAAAGGCAGAGTTTTGATGTATCAATCCCCAGCTCCTTCTTTGCCAGAGGATAATTCTATGAATACTGCCACCAGAAGCCTCTGACGTCATGTGCATGAGACCTTGGTCTCCAAATCCCTTAAATAAATGTCACACCCTTGCACATGTGTTGGCTGGCTTCGAAGCACCAAGCTCTACTAAATTTCAAGGTGCAATGGAGATCCCACCCTGCAAGGTGCGTTGGAACTCCCATAAACCACTTGCCTCATCCTACCTCAAGGGTTTAGAGAAAAATCAGCAAGCATCAAAGCAGGTGTAACTCTATCCTCTGATGTCTTTGGTCTGGGGTGGGGCAACAATACTCTAGAGAATTCTTTTGTATAACTTTTATGGGTCTGGGAGTACTCTTTACAAGCATTTTTCCCACTCTGAGGCATATGCAGGTTCACACACTAAGCAGTGGTCCTATTCAGTCTTCTGTCTTCTACTCTACATCTTCTGCGTGCATTTAAGTTGTAGGAGAAATAGGACCAAGAGATACATTGATTGTAAACAATGAGATCCAGGGGTGAAGTCTTAAAGTAAGAGACCCTGGAGATGCTGAAAACCACCTGCCTTTAAACAGTGGCCTATTCAGGAAAGGGGGTGTTGAGTTCGGGGGACTAATTTGACATTTGTAAGGTTATCAAGCAAGAATGGAGTCCATTTTTGGTACTACTTTTTACACAAACTGGTCCAAAATAATCAGCACAGCTGTGATGCAGAAAACCTCCCGTGTAAATTATTTTCATGTGTGTGGTTTTTTAAAATGAATTTCCATCAATCTTTCCATGAGTTTTGGTCCACATTAGTCCTGACTATAACCGTATTTTTCCAAAAAGTTAGAGGAGGTGACTATCAGGGACCATCTCTATTATGGCCTCTTCTTTGTTGTTTTGTTTTTGTTTTATTTTGTTCTCAGATTGGGTTTGAGGCTGGCCACGTATTTACTCTACACTCTTAATATGCTACAGAAGTTGGTTTGGTTTGAAGCAATGCAAGTGATTAAATTTGGGTAGCTTCCCACCTCTCCCATTCTATCTCCTACTACCTCCCCTCCAGAACACTCAGAATCCTTGGCTTTACTATTTATAGTCACAGGGCAACTCTTGCCTCTCCCACCCACTACTGCTCCAATTTGAAACACATGCAGGGAAAAGAGAGGAAGGGGAGTTTGTGGGAGGAGAGGTGGAAGAACCACACCCATGGTGAAGCCACCATCCCATCCTGTTTGCATGTGGTTAAGCACCCAGAAAGAGAGGGAGTTTGCTGGGACTCATTTCAGTACATCCACGCTCACTGGTCCAGATACACTTCGGTTTCTTATTGTCTGACTCATTCTGACTTTGGCATAAATCAGTTTCTTGATCATGATGGAGGAAAAACCAATAAAGAGAAAAGCCTCGAGTCATAACCTCTAATGCTTGAAAATAAAGAGGAGAAGCAGGGAAGAATAAAACCTTCTTCTCATCATTTTCTCAGAAGTTATCACATTCTGAAAGTCCTGCACTGGCCCTAAGAAAACCTAATTCCTAAAAGAGGTACCTCATAGCAAACACCACACACCCATATATGTGTGCACGCATGCATACACACACAAGAAAAGGGAAGAAGGTCAGATGGCTTATACTCTAAGGTCACAAACATTTTTCTGGTAGGTGAGAAGGTAAGGAACCTGAGAGAAAAAAAATCCGTAATAGTATTTTGGCAAACTCGCCACACTATAAACTCTATCCATAGGCAATTGTTGGCTTATGCCAACTTTGCTTAACTACAAATGACTCAGATTAAATGTCAGGGGTGGATGTTTGGCAACAGCTAAGCCTATGTTCTTTTTACCTTTTAAAAAGAATCCTAATAGAGGATAAAGCATTCTCTCTTATTGCCTATGTGTTGTGTGCACTCAACAGTTGCTTTGGCTTCCTTCATATATTCTGTTTCCTTGAAACTCTGAGATTTTGCACATACATCTATGACTTTTCCTTCATGTAAATAAGTGACTGGAGTAAGAATCATTTGTACAAAAGCTAAAGAAAAAGAGCAAACAATTTTGTGATCATTACTGCCACTGATGGCAGGTAAAAACTGGAGAGGAAGCCAATGTTTGACATCAAAATGAGAAGCAGAAATCTGGGGTCAAGCAGACCGGGGTATAAATTCTGATTCTTTTCATTTCTAGCTGTGTAACCTTGGGCCAGTTATTTAAATAATCTTCCTAAGGCTCAGTCTTCTTACCTACAGAATAAGAGTGTGTACTTCATAGGAGTGGTGTAGGAATTACATCACATACAGACCTCTCCAAAAGACTGAAATTTAGTTTTAAATTCAGGGGGGAAGTCAACCACAAGACTATAAACTCTAAACTCGTTGTGAACCATTTCTCCAACCCTACTCTTTCAAATCAAGAAGATGGCTCTTGAATTCAGTGTAGTGATTTAGCGATGGTATAAATTTCCACATTGTGCTCTACTCTCAAAATCCGTTGTGCAAAACAAAATCTAACAAATATTAATAACCACTGTTTATTCCAGTCCACGTTTTAGGAGAGGACATAGTTACAAACACATAGCCAACCAATTAACCTCATCCAAGAATAAGAAAGATAAAAATACCACGGGTATTTCTGTTTATTAGTATTTGCTTTTGAGGCCAAGAGCCCTCCTCTGGGGTTTGGATGATTTCCAATAGGAAGATCAGGCCAGTCCTCAAATATGTCAAACCACAAGGGAGTTTCCAAAGTTGATTGATAACAGCTGATCACACATCCTACCCATTTGTGCCATCCTTCCCCACTCACACACAAAAAAAGAGAGAAAGGAAAAGTAAGCACAAAACACAAACTCTATCACTGGATGCACCTTTTGTCAAGTCCATTGCACTATCTTCTCTTTCTCCGAGACTTATTTGGAATGTTAGGTTTGTTAACATTCCAAGCACTCCCTAGATGCTAAGTCTAGTAGCATAACACACTGAAAAGCTGGAAGACTGAAATATTTCTTCTTAGAAGAAAGCAGCAAATTGAATCCTAATCTTAAAGTTAGTTTTGTCTCTGAAAAGTGGTTCTTGAAGTTCTGCTGTAACACTTGCTCGTGGTTTTTAAAGTACGGCCAATAATATATTACTCATATTTTTATCTGATGAGCAGAGAAAATAAAGTCCTGAGAAAAAGTTAAATTCATAAGGGCCTAGCCATTTTCATCAGTATTCAATATTCTTAAGAAAACCTGTTATTTTAGACCTTTATAAAAGTAATGGTATTTCGGCCCTGAAGTTACAGGTTCAGACTGTGATAGACATTTGATCATATTCCCATATTTATTTCCACATTTAGCTGTTTCCTTCAATATTAAATCAACATCAAGAGGCATATTATTGAAAGTGATAGATTGATTAGAAGTCAGGTATGGGTTTTGTTTTTGCTTAGTTTTTCCACATAATCAACACATCATCCTTGCTTCACACATCATTAGGGCCCTGTCATGATATAAACCAATCTACATCATGGGTCTTCAAAAGAATCCCATAAGAACTATTTAAAAATCTCATCTCTCATACAACAGATTTTCAGTAGAGCACTTTGCCCTCCCGTATTTATCACACACATGCTAAGAGTTGACCCGATCCTGTGTATTTGAGCACGCCCAACCACTCATTCCCCTCTCATGCATGTAGCTATTGGTTTGGTGTGATGTCCTATAGTACCATTTGATAAAATAAAAAGCTTTCCAATCACTTTTTGGGATAGATCACCAGTGATCTTATCACACTGAGAAACATTGATATTGAAGACTGGTCTAACCTAAAGCAACTATGGAATAGTTTCCTCTTACTGTTTACAAGCTTAAAGCAGCACCAATCAACTGTTTTTTTTTTTAACTTTTTTATTAAACTTATTTTTTATTTTACACATGTCTGCACTATTTGAAATTTTAAAAGTATGTATTCATAGCTAATATATTATCTAATGAAAAGCATGTAAAATTATTACAAATACTATTATATGATCTATATAAGTATATATATAATTTAAAATTTTAAAGAAGTATCAATGAGGGGTGTATTTTGAGGATAATTGGGGAGGTAGGGGTCTGATTCCTAGTTAGGTCACTTTCTGCTTATGTGATCTTCTGCAAATTAATCAAAGTGAGTGGATTTTACTCTTCATTTGTAAAATAAGGATGGTAATGGATAACCTTCTTACAAGGACTAGTGGAGGGCAAACACAACGCAGTTCTGGTTTTTGTTGTGCAATCAGTGGTAGACATCATTATTGCTATCAGAAAGCCCCATTGCCCCTAGTGGCTTCTGATTCCCTAATAGCCATCTGCACAGTGATTAATATTTAAATCCAATGTAAAACTTGCTAGTCCATCAATTGAAACTTTACAGTACAGGGGCCAGCCCAGTGGCGTAGTGGTTAAGTTCACCCACTCCACTTCAGCAGCCTGGGGTTCGCCAGTTCGGACCCTGGGCGTGGACCTAGTCACTGCTCATCAAGCCAGGCTGAGGTGGCGTCCCACATACAGCAACTAGAAGGATGTACAACTATGACATACAACCATCCACTGGGGCTTTGGAGGAAAAAAAAAAAGGAGGAAGAAACTTTACAGTACAGACTTTCGTCACTCATTTGTCACCTTTCCTTTGCTTTGCAATTCTCAAAAGATTGCTAGCAGCTGTTGAGTGATGCAATCCACAGATATGGTCAGCAGCCTTGGATGTCATTTTTCCTGGACAGGAAAGCCTTTACTGTTGTTAGTTGTTTTTCTGTCTGATACATAAGTAGGATAAAAGCTGTTCAACCTTGGAGAAATATTTTAATACACTTTCATTCTTCTAAACTAAATTAAAAACAGAAATGTGAACAAAAATACCTATCAATTGAGTTCTAAATGGCTAGCTTCTAATAATATTCACTAATGAAAACCAATTTTAACCTATGTCTTGGAAAAGATTCTCCAACCATTGATTTTGTTAATGTCCAGAGAGCCTAGTCCATACATATTTTTCAACAATACTTCTCTTATATGGTCACACACTAAGGTTTATTTTCAGGGCCAAGGATCAGACCTCAGCACATAGTTCAAATAAGTTAATGTGTTCTCTGAAATATATCATTAGCAGAAGGGTTTTGGGGAAACAATTAAATGGAATACCTTGGCAGGTGGCTTCATTTCTTTGCAGAAGGAAATGCAGTAGCATGTCTACATGAATCAATAAGCTTCACTCAATAGGCAGGAGTTCGTGCACAATTTAACACTTAATTAGAAAGGTTGCAATTAAGCTGTGAACATGTCTGGAGCTTTGACATGCATTAACTTGGAGGAAAGGAGAAAAATCTCCAGAAACTTCAGGAGAAAAAAATCAATTGGAATAGAACAACAGGACAATGGAGATCTCTTCAAAAAAAATAATGGAAGGCAGTTGTCCCTAATAGATACCTCAGAGGAAAGAACCTCAGATACGAATAATTATAATAATTGCATGATTATATCAATAGGCACTTTCAAAGGAGTCAAACTCTTTTGAAGGTGCCAAATTAGTTGTGTGGTATTTTTATTTTTTATTTGCAGCATAATTATCACCTAAGCACTGCTATACCTATCTGTAGGGCAAATTGATATTTTGCCTGACACAACATTTCTTCTTTTTTAAGTTTCTTTAAAAATAAAAAAAATACAAACTGTGCATCAAAATTGACACTGTCACTTTTAGGAGGAAATTCTCATGGAAGTATAACTGCAATGCAAGTAGTACAGGAGAATCTGGTTCCCAAGATTGTACTCAAAGTCTAAAGCAGACATTGACCCATATTTATGATTTGGCAGCTTTTCAGGTATTATGTATTTATGCATATAATTTTGCCCTCCAAATTCTCTCTCTCTCTCATTACATCTATCTATCTATCTATCTATATATATACATGTGTGTGTATATATATGTATTTAGGTATACATACATATACATATTCTTCTATACTGCACTTATGAGTTTGTTTTGGTACTTAAACATTTTTAAATAATACATATCACTATATTTCATATATAAGCTTTCAATTTCCTCATGCATTAATTCTAAGTTATAGCCCCAGACATACCATTTATTTGCTTATGGCAGATGACAACAATTAATAAAAATGAAAATTATTCCACTAATCATGATTCATGTGGCACAAAATCCAGCATATTGCATGGGTCAAGTTGGTCTTCTGCACAGCAAAGTAGTATTTTTCACAATCCATTCTAACTTGTAGTGTGCATTAAATGTTGCCCACACAGAGCTGAAAAGCTGTTGTGTTCCTAACAGAGTGGAATTTAGGAACCGAGAAGAATCAAGTGGATTTCCAATGTCTCCTCCTTCTAAAATAACTGAAGCTATTAATTTTCATTTCTGAGCTTAAGTGGTGGTCTTTCATGATCCTGGGAAGATAAGGTTGATTTGATTCTAACATTTTACTTAAGTTAGTTCAGTCCTCACCAGATTAATGTGAAAGACTTTCTATCAGGATTGCCTTCTGCTCAATGAGATTGGTTCTCCTCCAATACACACTCATACACACATAGCCATGATTTTCTAGCAATTGAAAGACTGCAAACAAATCATTCCAAGTGGAATAAAAATCCATAAACTGGAGTTTGCTTAAATAAGCCCTTTTTTCTCATTCTCCCCACAGAAATTTGTAAGGCCAGTGCTTGTTATCAGGGTAGGTGTCTATCCAAAGGGGTTAGGCAGTGAAAAGTTGAAAGTAGAAAAGCTGGACATGAACACAAATGTTCAAACTAAGGGTTGAAGGGTGAGCCTCAGAAATTCTGATCTTAGGAAAGGAGCAGCAACAACTTCCTTTATAACAAATCCAAGACCAAGACACAGTAATGCAAGTGTCCTTAAAAGATAAGTTCTATATGAGCCTAAAAACAGTAGAACACGTACCATTGAGTGCTGTGCTCTGTACCTGTTCTGTCCCAGACTCACTAATTCATATTATCTGATTCAGAAAAGTGTTCTGAAGTAAGAAAAGGACTAAATGATGGAAACTTTCATAAATCCAGTTTTGTTATTTTTTAAGTATTAGTAATAACTAAACTTAACCAAAAAAAATTGCTTAGTAATTATCCTAATTTAAGTAAGAGTAGTTACTAATTACTCTAACACGTAAAATGCTGCCTCAAAGTATATGAATGTTTGAATGAATGCTCAAAAATGGTTTGTTCTCCTTCCCTGATTTATTAGCCCTGGAATCCTGTTTTCATTCATTCTTTAAATTAAAAAAAAAAAAAGTTAATCAAAAGCCAACCTCTTACTAGATATTAGAGGCAGACAGATTTAAAATGACTCCTCTAACCTTCTCTTTTATATTCCTAGTTAGTTCATGGCCATTTAAAATCTTTCAAAGCCCAATTGTTACACATTTAAAATTAGAATCATTTGAATGTATGAGATCGGTTACACCTTCAAAATAGAGCAGTAGAATCTGAGTCATGGAGTGAAAGTAAGCACATGGCAAGGGTTTGGCTCTTTGGCCCTGGTCCCGAAGTCCATTCCACTTTTGCGCATCAACAACATTTTGAAAACCAATCAACCAGCCTAGAAGTATCTGAGACACTCCTACACCATACAATGTTATGCATTCATGCATTTATTTATTCAACAAATATTTGTAAAGCACCTACCATGATCCTGGTACTAGTTACACAACGAGATTTAAAAAAGAAATAAGTGCTTAAAAGTGTGTGTGTGTGTGTGTGTGTGTGTGTGTAGGATGGCAGAGTGTGCTGACATGTAAACCCTGCCTACAGTGTGACAAGTACATGTATAGATGCATTTCAGGGGCTCAACAATGGTAGCTATAATTCTCTAAATTAACTATGTCAAGTTTTCCTACAGGAACTGCCTATGACACATATGGGGCTGTGTATTCCCACTGACGCTCACTCCTTCGTCTCTCATTTACCATTCACTCAATTGGGAAGGGGTGTGGGGGATGAGCGAGATAGAAACCACTTTTTTATATTTATGGTGACTCATAAATGAGACAGGAGAACAAGGGCAAGACCAGGAGGGCCCAACCCTTCTAAGTAACATATTGGGAGTTGGCTTTCCACTTGGCCTATTCTAAGTGAACTCTTCATGGGTGAATTCTGAGACCTGATCTCTCCTCAGCCTTAATCTCTGAAAAGCAATCAGTCCTGTTCCTACATGACACATTGGACTGGAGAATAAAAGACCAGCACATCCTTGGCAGGGCGTCAAGAATTAGGAAAAACCCTAAGAGTCCAAGATCATGCCAGCAGGTCAAGTGATAGATTCTAGGTGACAGGAACCACTGCCAGGGGACAACATGCTTGTAGATGGAAATAGCTTTTGAGAGGGAGTGAATTCTTTGCAACTGTTAGAAAAACCTCTATGTATCAAGCATGTGCTTATGCCCCAAGGGCAAAGCATACCACTGATGAACTAGAATACAACTTCTACTTGTAGCATCATTAATAGTGTCTACCATAAGACCTCTGTAATTCAGGACCTCTTTGACTTGGAGCAGATGAAATTTAAGAGAAACATTTCCAAAGCCAAAATGAGTTATGATAGACATCTTGTTGTCCAGTGAGAAGAAACAGTCTGTTAAAAATAAACGGTCTAGGGAATCTTTTTTCATGGTAATCAGCTGCATAAGTTAGAGTTTAATGTTATTTTTTTAACTTAAATTATAAAATCATCTGTCATGTGGAGAGTATTATCAGGAGATAAGGCGATGCAGAGGCTATGACTTGGCTTTCATATCTACTTAGGCTGCAAACAAATGCTACTTTTTCTTTAAATTAGAAAAATTATCCCATCCAACTTGTTCTCAATACACTTTTCACCTGTTAAAGACAAGGAGGATTGGGGAATCTCTCTTTGCAGTGGAAAAGCACACAAACTTTCAGCATTGGTTAAAAAATCAATCAACGCCCATTTGTTATTTCTACAATGACAGAGAACATGTTAAGTGAATACAGTGATCGAGAAGGAAAAGGAAATAGACTTTTGACTGGGCTGCAAACATACATTTCAACTGACTCATCAACAAAGTGGGTGAGTGAGGACCCAAAGCCTAAAGCTTGGAAGTGAATGTTTAAGAAAGGAGATTTGGTCTTGAAGTAATGAAATATGAGGGGTCGTGCCTCATGCTGTTGACCTATGGATAGCTTGAGGTGGAGGTAATGAGTACTCTTGACTCCGTGGTGTTAGTGTAAACAATCCACCGGGCTCAAGTCAGCCATTTAAATAAATTTAGGAGACCGAGGAAGTGATGTTTATAGGCTAGAAATCTAGGCTGATTTTTAAACAACCATGGGTATACAGATCACAGAATGGAAACCTGATAGAATGGGAAGAAAACAAGAGGAAATAGCACAGGGTAAACTTGAGGGGAGGGGTTAGAAATCCTGACATCTAGCTCTGAGTTAAAAAAAGAACTTTATCCATTTGAGACCAAGCTGACACGCCTTACCTTAAAAAGTTAGCGTATCACTGTTTACCTGAGGTTGCCAAAAATCTAATTTTTGTTAAGACACTTTTAATTTTCAAAAGTGTAGTCAATTTTCATTTATCTGTGTAAATAACAGAAAGTTGTATTGAAAATTTGTCTAAGTCAAATTTTTAAAACAATTTACCTTTTAAATATTAAAAATATTATATATGTTTATATTTAGTATATTTTGCTAAATCCAGTATAAAAATTATGGATAGTTTAAGAGAAGAGTGTGTAAATACCCTTAGTTTCAAGAGTGACCTGGACTAGGATTCAAATATGTTGTTGTTAATTTCCTAAGTGAATAAATATTGACTCTTAAATGCTTATTATTAAGTGAAAGAAGCCAATCTGAAAAGGCTACATTCTGTATGATTCCACCTATATGACATTCTGGAAAAGGCAAAATTATGGAGACAATAAAAAATCAGTGGTTGCCATGGATGAGGTTGGTGGTGGGAGAGATGAATAAGCAGAGCACAGAGGATTTTTAGAACAGTGAAAATACTGCCATAAATGATATAATGATGGACATGGTCATCACACATGTTTCCAAACCTATAGAACATACAATGCCAAGAATGAACCCTAAGGTAACAAAGGACTTGGAGTGATTATGATGTATCACTGTAAGTTCATCCTTGGTAAAAAAAAAAAAACGTATCATTCAGGTGAGTGCTGTTGATCATAGGAGAGGCTATGAATGAGTGGGGGCAGGGGGTGTATAGGAAATTTCTCTATCTTCCTCTCAATTTTGTTGTAAACTTATAACTTGTCTGAAAGAAATAAAGTCTCTAACTAAACAAATAAATGCAAAGGAGAGGGATGGAAACAAGCAAGAAGTAGATTTGTGTAAGAGCTAATGGCTTTGTTTCAATCCATGAAAAAATATTCTAGATTTTTAGGGGAGAATCAAAATATATCCATTCATACATACTAGGAATGAGGGCCCAAGGCTTTTCTTGCCTCATCAATGATCCAATACAGTGTCTGTAATTTGGGTCTTCATTCTTGCCATTGCTATAACACAAACTGTAGTTATTGCCTTCTAAATTCTATTTGGAGTGCTAATGTTCTTTTCATAGGCAGGCTCTGAAATAGACTCTTAGCCCTAATTGAAAAATATACTTAAATTGAATAAATCACCTGCACAACTTGAGGTCTGAGAGCTGAGATAACTAAAGCTCTCGTTACAATCAGATTTGGTCTCTTCAACTCCCTTTCTATGTATAGTTTTTCGACATCCCTATTTCCCATCAGTTCAAATTCAACACCACTATAATCTAAATCACCATCTTTCCTGCCACCACAACCAGCTCTCCCCTAGACACCCTCCTATTTCTGTAAAGAGTGCTATCATTCTTCTTTGCTAAGCCTGCCCTCCCCTAACTAGCACCAATACACACACACACACACACACACACACACACACACACACCAACAAATATTCTACCAAGTCCTATTTATACTTCTTTCGCTATTTCTCGTATATTTGCACTTTATATCTTGTTCCCAAGGCCATCACTTTATTGTTAATAGCCACATAGGTCTCCTTGTCTCTAATCTCTCCAGCCCCTGTTCTCTCTGAGATTCTCTCAGCAAATCATTCTTCAGATATGCTGGTCTGTTGATCTGACACTTCACTAGTTGTCCATGGCCTACGGAAAAAGCTTTAAAGCCTTAAACTAGTCTTTTCCACCCAATTCTCTATTATTACCTCTTTTTACCCAACTCTCTAGTCTAGACTGCTGACACTTTCTTTCTCAAGCATAGTTTGTGTTTTCCCTCCCCTGTGCTGTGGCTTCAGCCACAACTACCTCTGCTTGAAATGCATCTGTTAATGTCTCTACTTCATGAAATCCAGGTCATCTTTTAAGCCCCAACTCTGATATCACCTACTCCATGAAATTCTGCTCTGGTCACCCAGGCTGGTCTCTCTTCTCAAGACACCCTTAGTATTTTATCTGTATCTTTCCTATAGGATTTATCACATACCTCCCTATATTATGTTTGTTTGTGAATGCACTTTATCACTCCTTCTCTTTAACCAGGTTGTGAGATTAGATCCTGTCTGATTCATTCAACTGGAAAGCTCCCCACAGTGTTTTACACTTAGTAGGAACACAGTAAATATTTGTGGGGCAAAGAAGCTTCATGGAAAGAAAGCCTAGAGTTTGAAGACTTTTTATAAATGTCCTATTTCAGACTAGTCACCAAAACTTTGACCTCCTACTCACGAGATTTTAAAGAATAACATGATGAAATTCCAGGTTATTATTATCATTCTTTTGAAACATAAATAAAACAAGAATAGACAGAGCCATTAGAACTTCCATGATAAAAAAAAATTAAAAGGAATGAATCTGGTAGATGTGATTAAAAGAAACTTTTAAAAGTGATACACAACCAAAATTCACTGTATGATTAAAATCCACCAAAATAAAAAATTAGCTCATTTTTCATTACTTTAAGCTGAATCTCAAATCAGAAGAAGAAATTTCATGTTTGGATTGGTGCATATAATTCAATCTAAATACCTACAGACTCCTTGTTAAATGGGTCCTATCTAACTGAGAAACTGTGCTGAGTTATGTTTTAACTGCATATTTCTTCAACCATACAAATACTATTTTTATAAAATATAAAGTTACGGACAGGTTTTCATAACTTATAACTGTAGAAAAGTTCATTTTACAGATGTTCTCTTTTGGGCTCAAATAAAACATAAATGACTTGGGCAGATTATTAACTGAACTGGCTTCGGAATGACAGAACCACATTTCCAGTTAATCAGCTTGAGGCTTCTCTTCTTTCTTGGACATTAGAATAGAAAGATTGAAAATATGTATTTGTTTGTATAATGTTGTGATTTACGTCAGTTTTCCTTTTTATTTTCATACCCCCAGTGAAGAAGCAATCCAGTTTGAACCACTTATAAGGAAAAATGTACCCTAAAAACAAAATCGTTTTCGGAAGGTTTGATCGAGGTTCAAGGGCAGGTTAACTTAAGTGTCAAACTTCCATTAAGTTGTCAGCCTAACAAATCCATCTTGCATGTGGGGAAAAACAAGCTCTATGCAATTTACAACCTCTATCACATTATCTCACATGGTAGCTGCCTTCTGCTTCCATGGTCCTAATTTTGGATAAATGGCTCAGGAAGTAATGCTGCTTCAATCTTTAGAAATATATTCCTAACTGGAGATTTAAATATACATATATCAATTGTGGCAAAAGTTCCACAAATAGTAAATAAAAAGAAAAGTCCCTCTAAAATAGTTTTTTTTGCCAACTCATAGAAAAAAGGAATGCCTAGGGGCTGGCCCCGTGGCTTAGCAGTTAAGTGCGCACGCTCCGCTACTGGTGGCCCGGGGTTTGGATCCCAGGTGCGCACCGACGCACTGCATGTCGGGCCATGCTGAGGCAGCGTCCCACATACAGCAACTAGAAGAATGTGCAACTGTAGCGTACAACTATCTACTGGGGCTTTGGAGAAAAAAAGGAGGAAGACTGGCAATAGATGTTAGCTCAGGGCCGTTCTTCCTCAGCAAAAAGAGGAGGACTGGTATGGATGTTAGCTCAGGGCTGATCTTCCTCACCAAAAAAAAAAAAAAAAAGGAATGCCTAGACTTCCATCTTGGTTCCACCACCTATTAGTTGTGTGATATTCAACAAGTCACGTGATAGCTCTACAGCACTATAAAATAAGGATAAGAATAGTTCTTCCCATCTAGGTTCTGATGATGGTTATATGAAAAAACACAAGCCACAAGTATGGCACAAATTTTGAACCAAAATAAGCACTCAGTCATTGCTGGTTTATTTACTGTTGTGTTGTTGTTGTATTGTTATTGTTATTGTTTTTGTATAGTCCAACTCCTTTATTTTACAGAAGATTAAGCAGTCCTAGAAGCATCAAATAGCTATACATAAATGATCAAGATCATCTGTTCTGATGCTATACTGCCTAAGTTTGAATTCCAACCCCTCTCCCTACTAGCTGTGTGGCCTTGGTCAACTTAATTAATATCATTGTTGCAGTTTCCTAATTTTTAAAATAAACATAATAGTAAACACCACCTCATAGTGTTGTTGGGCAGATGAAATGAGTTAATCCATCAAAAGCAACTAGAATAGCTTAAATGGTCAATAAACACTATTATTGTTAGTATAATATCATTATTATTACTACCACCACCAGGGTTATTATTAACAGAGACACAATGCATATTACAATAGTGATTAAAATACTGGGTAACATACAATAAGCACTCAATAAACAGCTATCTAAACGTGGCCAGAAGAGAAAGGGGCCATTCTGACCATAGTACAAAGGTAACAATAATCTAAACTTTCATTTAAGTTCTGGTACTTGGAAAAAATAAAATCAGGCCTTGGACCACGCATTCTAGAAAGAAGGAAAACTTCAACTGTGGCCTACACTCCAAAGTTTGCTGAGTCCATTGCACTTCCTCACCTGCAGGGGCTTTTGCCTTGCAGCAGGCTGACACCCATGCAACTGGCTTGAACCAGTTCTCACCTAACACTCAAGGCTGTGTCCACATCCTCTCTTATGAAGCCAGCTGACTTCCAGAGCTCTTCCTGATAAGAAACTGCTATACTGAGATTAGGAGGTTCAGGAAATGGAGATAAGAGACACTGTAACAAAGAAAGGAATCAAAATGGGACCACTGTTGTTGGTTGTAGGCTTTGTCAGCATGGCTGGAAGTTTGTCTTTCATTCCATGCAGATTGTGAGGAACATCATCTATGCATTTGCAACTTGGAGAGGAAAAAGGAAGGAGACCATTACTGGAAATTTTGTTTCTTTTCCATTTCCCTCTTTTCCAAAGTGATATCATAACCACTGTGTAGATTGAGAGAGAAGTTTAATAGCCTGAATATGCACCAGATGATAGCATCTTTGTCCCATGGGCCTAAGACTCCCCTGCCCCAAAGAGAGACAACAGGGCAACTGGACAGCACCAGCAATGAGGATCTCACAAGAGCATGACCAGGAAACTGCTTTGATTTCACAAGCTTAACTCCCCTCCCCCACCTAGAGGCACCAAGTGTCCTGGCCTGGGGATAACCCTTCCATCCCCTCAGGCAGCACCAGTAGGAACCAGTGGGAGGCCCAGAAGTAACAGACAAACCAAGCAGACCAAAATAGTACTGCAAAGGCTCTGAAAATTAAACTGTTATTGCAACCACAGCCCACAAAAGTAGGTCAGGTCCTGTGTGCTAAACCTAAACACAGGGTGACTGCCTACTAAAATAAAAGATGTAAATAGGACCCAGACTCTCCAAACACAATAGCCAAAATGCCCAGAACACAATGAAAATTTCATCTGTCATATCAAGACACAGAAAAATCACAACTTAAATGAGAAAAGATAACCACCTGATGCCAGTACTGAGATGAATCACGTGTTAGAATTATCTAAAAAGTCATCACAAAAATGCTTCAAGAACCACTTGCAAATTCTCTTAAAACAAATGCAAAAATAGAAAATGTCAGCAAAGAAAAAAAGTTGTAAAAAAAAAAATGGAACTCATAGAATTGAAAAACACAGTAACTGGGCTAGCCCCATGGCCAAGTGGTTAAAGTTCCATGCGCTCTGCTTCGGCAGCCCGGGTTCAGATCCCAGGTGCAGACCTACTCCACTCATTAGCCATGCTGCAGAGGTATCCCACATACAAAATAGAGGAGGATTGGCAGAGATGTTAGCTCAGAGCTAATCTTCCTCAAGCCAAAAAAAAAAAAGAGGACGATTGACAACAGATGTTAGCTCAGGGCGAACCTTCCTCACCAAAAAAATAAAAAATAAAAACAATTTTTTAAAAATGAAAGAAAGAAAAACATGGTAACTGAAATTTTTTGAAAACTTGCTGGATTAGTTCAATAGGAGAGTGGAGCTGAAAGAGGACAGATTGAGGACTTGAGGAAAGATAAATAAAATTTACCCAATCCAAACAACAGAGAAAAAAATAGACCATAAAAACAAACAAAAAAACCCCCAGAGTATCAGGGACCTGTGGGATAATTAAAAAAAGAGCCAAAATTCATATCATCAAAGCTGCAGAATGAAAAGAGAAAGAAATTGGGGCTATAAAGGTATTTGAAGAAATAACAGCTGAAAACTTCCAAATGTGGTGAAAGATACAACTTACAAATTTAAGAAGATGAATGATTCACCAAGAAGATAAACCCTAAGAAATCTACATCAAGACACAGCATAATTTAACTTGTGAAAATTAATAGAAAAAAAAATTTTTTGAAAGCAGCCAGAGAGAAACAATGCATTATGTATAGGAAACGCCAATTTGAATGACAGTGTATTTCTTATACGAAATCATGGAGTCCAGAAGGAAGTGGTAAACATTTTTCAAATCCTGAAAGTAAAGAACTATTAACTGCAAATTCTATACCCAGTGAAACTTCTCTTTAGAAAGAAAGAGAAAATGAAAGAAAACTAAAAGAATTTGTCACTAGCAGCCAAAACTTAGAAACAGAGTTCTTCAAGAAATAAGGCAATGATAAAAGAAGGAATCTTGGAGATGAGGAAGGAAGAACAACAGAAAGAATAGAAGCATGGCCATATAATGCACTATTCTTCTGCTTTTCAGTTTTACAAATCATATTTGATGATTCATTCAAAATTTGTCACACCGTTTGGAATTCAAGACAATAATATTTAAAACAGAAGGTAAAGAGAACTAAATGCAAGAAAGATTTCCATACTTCACTCAAAGTGGTAAATGTTGATATGAGTAGACTGTGATAAGTCATACATGTATATTGTAATTCCCAGAGAAACTACCAAGAAAATTACACAAAGAGAAACACTCAAATTCAAAAATACCATAAATAAATCAAAATGGAATGCTGAAAACTATTTACGTAACTCATAGGAAGGCAAGGATTGAGAGGCAGAGGAACAAGAAAGAGAAGAAACAAACAGAAACAAGTGGAAAACAAATAATAATATAGCAGGCTTAAGCCTTAACATACTAATAATTACGTTAAATGTAGATAGTCTAAAAACTAACTAAAAGGCAAAAGTTGGCAGAGTGGATAAAATACCAGATCCAACTGTATACTGTCTACGAGAAACTCACTTCAAAAATGATGACATAGGAGCCAGTCCTACTGGCCTAATGGTTAAGTTCAGCATGCTCCACTGTGGTGGGTCAGTGCCCAGGCATGGACCTACACTACTCCTCTGTCAGTAGCCCATGCTATGGCGGTGGCTCACATACAAAATAGAGGAAGGCTGGCAGCTGATGTTGGCTCAGGGCAAAGCTTCCTCAGCAAAAAAGAGGGAGATTGGCAACAGGTGTTACCTCAGGGTGAATCTTCCTCAGCAAAAAAAAAAATGATAACATAGCTAAGTTGAAAGTAAAAGGATGGAAAAAGATATACAGGCCAATACTAATTAAATATTTTTTTAAAGTAGGAGTGGCTATATTAATATCAGATAAATTATAATTTAGAGCAAAGAAAATTAGTAGTGACGACAAAGGACATTATATAATGATAAAAGGATCAATCCACCAGGAAGAAAAAACAACCTTAAACATAAACCCATCAAAAAATAGGGTTTCAAACTACAAAAAGAAAAAGCTGATGTAACTGAAAAAGAAATAGACAGATCCACAATTAAAGTTGGGGACTTCAACACCTCACTTTCAGCAACTGGTAGAACTAGACAAAAAGTCAGCAAGGATATAGAAGAAATGAATAATACAATCAACTCACAGGATCTAATTGACATATATAGAACAATCCACCCAACAACAGCAGAATATACATTTTTTTCAAGCACAGATAGACTATTCACCAAGACAGTCCATAAGTTGGCCATAAATTAGTCCTCAACAAATTTAAAAGAAATTAAGATCATAGAGAATATGTTGTTGGACCATAATGGAATCAAACTGGAAATAACAGAAAGACAACAGAAAAATCTATAAACACTTAGATATTAAATAACCTACTTCTTAATAGTCCATGGGTCAGAAGGTCTCAAAGGAAGTTAAAAACACATAGAACTGAATTAACACGAAAATAAAACATTTAGAAAGGGGGATAGAGTTAATACAGTGTTGTGAGGCAAATTTGTAGCACTAAATGCTTACAATAGCAAAGAGAAAAGAGTTCGAATCATTAATCTAAGTTTCTACACCAAGAAACTAGAGAGAAGATAAAAATATACCCATATCAAGTATAAGGAAGGAAATAATAAAGATAAGAGAGAAATCAATGAAATTGGAAATGGGAAAAATAATAGAAAAGATGAAACAAAAAAAGTTTCTTCAAAAACAAACAAAAACATTGATAAATCTCTAGCAAGATTGCCAAAAATAAAATGAGAGAAGCCACAAACCACCAATATCAGGGATAAAATAAGGGATATCATTACAGATTCTGTAGTGATCCTGTAGTTATTAAAAGGAACTATAAGGAACTTTACTCTCATAAATTTTACAACTTAGAAAAAATTGATCAATTCCTCAAAAACCACAAAGTACCAAAACCAAGTAGATCGTCTCAATAGTATTATAATCACTAAAGAAATTGAATTTGTTATTTAAAAGCTTCTGAAGGAAATCTTCAGACCCAGGTGGTTTCACTGAAGAATGCTACCACTGAAAGAATTAATACAAATTTTATAAAATCTCTTCCAGAAAATAAAAGAAGAGGAAACACTTTCCAAGTCATTTTATGAAGCCATTATGAACTAAGGTGATATCAAAACTAGACAAAAACAATAGAAAAAAACAAAAGCAAAACAAAACAAAAAACTACAAACCAATATCCCTCATGAATATGGATGCAAAAATCCTCAACAAAATGTTAGCAAATTGAACCCAAAAATGTATAAACAGAATTATACTCCATTACCAAGTGAAATTTATTCCAGGTATGCAAGGCTATTTCCACATTCATGTGAAAACCAATGTAGTCCACAATATGAACATGCTAAAGAAGAAAAATCATGTGAAATCACATCAATTAACACAGAAAATGCATTTTATAAAATCTAACACCCATTCATGACAAAAATTCTCTGCAAGTTAGGAATAGAGGGAGTCACCTCAACGCGAAAAAGAGTATCTAAAAACAACCTACAGTTAATATGATATTTAATGGTGAAAGATGGAATATTTTCTTCCTAAAATCAGGAATGGAAAAGACGTCAGCTTTCACCACTCTTACTCAACATAGTACTGGAAGGTCTCGTCAGTGAAATAAGGCAACAAAAACAACAGAAAGTATATAGATTGGAAAAGAAAAAATAAAGCTGTTTCTATTTGCAGATGACATGATTACATAGAAAATCAAAAAGAATCTATAAAAATCTTCTAGAACTAATAAGTGACTTCAGCAAGATCACTGGATACAAGATCAATACATAAAAATCAATCGTATTTCCGTATAGTAGCAATGAATATGTGGAAACAGAAATTAAAAACATAATACCATTTACAATCACTCCAAAGAAAATTAAATGCTTATGTATAAAGTAAACAAAACATATGCAGGACTAGTATGCTGAAAATTACAAAATGCTGATAAAAGAAATCAAACACAACTTAAATAAATGTTCATGGATTTGATGATTCAACAAAATAAAGATGTAAATTCTCCCCAACTGATCTGTAGGTTTAACGCAATTGCTATCAAAATCCTAGCAAGATTTTTTGTAGACATATCCAAGGTTATTCTAAAATTTATATGAAATGACACAGACCTTTGGATAGCTAAAACAACCTTGACAAAGGAGAGTAAAGTAGAAGGAATTACTGGACCTGATGTTTAGGCTTACTCTATAGCCACAGTAATCAACACAATTGGCAGAGATCCCTCAATAAAACAAAATAGACTATCCAGAAATAGATGCACACAAATATGTCTAAATTTTGACAAAGTACAAAAACAACTCGTAGGATAGTGTTTACAACAAATGGTGATGGAGCAATTGGACATCTGCTGGCAATAAATGAACCTCAACCTAAACTTCAGAACTTATACAAAACTTAACTAAAAGTGAATCATGGACTTACATGTAAAACATAAAATTATAAAAAACTATTAGAAAAGGACATAGGAGAAAAGCTTTAGGATCTAGGACTAGGCAAAGAATACTTAGACAACACCAAAAACACAATCCATAACGGAAAAAATTGATAAATTGGATCTCATCAAAATTAAAAACTTTTGCTCTGCAAAAGATCCAGTTAAGAGGATGAAAACAAGCTATAGACTGGGATAGAATATTTGCAAATTACATATCCAACAAAGAGCCAGTATCCAGAATATAGAAAGAACTCTCAAAACTCAACAGTGAAAAGGAAACATTGTGTAAGAACATGAACAACATGAGGGATCCTGTGGTAATGGAACTGTTCTGTATCTTGACTGCAGTGGTGAATACACAAAGCTTTACATGTGATGAAACTGGATGACCTTCATACACATGCATGTGCACAGGCACACACTCACACACACCTTATTAAACATTATTACAAGTAAAACTAGGAAGTCTGAATAAATGCAGTGGATTTTATCAATATCCATATCCTGATTGTGATGTTGTATTAGAGTTTTGCAAATATGTGAGGAACTCATACAACTCAATAACAAAAAAACAAATAATTTGATTTTAAAATGGGCAGAGGACCTGAATAGACATTTTTCCAAAGAAGACATACAAATGGCCAACAGGTAAATGAAAAGGTGCTCAACATCACTAATCATCATGGAAATGCAAATCAAAACTACAATGAGATAGCACTTCACACCTGTTAGAATGGCTATTATCAAAAAGAAAAGAGATAAGTGTCACTAAGGATGTGGAGAAAAGGGAACCCTTATGCACTGTTGGTGGGAATGTAAATTGGTGCAGCCACTATGGAAAACAGTACAGAGGTTCCTCAAAAATTTTAAAATAAAACTACCTTATGATCCTACAACCCCACTTCTGGGTATTATCCAAAGGAAATGAAGTCACTATCTTGAAGAGTTATCTGTACCCCCATGTTCACTGCAGCATTATTTAAAATACCCAAGATATGGAAACAACCTAAGTATCCATCAGTGGATGAATAGTTAAGAAAATGCAATATATATATATGCACACACATATATACAATGGAATATTATTCAACCATAAAAAGATGGAAATCCTACCATTTTTGACTATGTGGATGGACCTTGAGGGCATTATGCTAAGTGAAATAACTCAGATAGAGAAAGACAAATACTATGACATCACTTATACGTGGATTCTAAAACAAAAAACAAAAAATACAGATACAGAGAATATAGTGGTGGTTGCCAGGGGGCGGGGGGGCAAAATGGGTGAATGCGGTCAAAAGGTAAAAATTTCCAGTTATTAAAAAAAGAGAAAAACTGTTGCCCTAGTTAGACCCAGCTGGCAGCAATAACATGACACTAAAAGGCCAGAGATGCCTCTGTTTCTGCATTTAGTTAAGCCGCCTTTCACAGCCACTCAGCCACAGCTAGTTTAGAGGTGGTCCTGGGAAATATCTGGCTGGGTTCATAAGGAGGATGATTTAGAGTAACATAAAGGGAAATAAAGTTGTGGTATGGCAGAAGACAGCCTTGCCCACAGTCTCATAGCTTTCTAGTAGGGACACCACTGAACAGCCCATATCCTTGTAGCCTGAAGCACACTCTACCTGACCAATTACCTTTTAGGACTCTGACAACTGTGGATTTCTAAACCCACTCCTTGTTTCTTTCATCTCGTTCTTCTTTGTGATGCAATGTATGTGATTCATGATATGTCACATACAAAGACGTGCTATAGGTGTTCAATAAAAATTAGTTGGATGATTTGAATTCAAGAAATATTTTTTTAAGTTGTCATGTGCAATAGATACACCATATAGAAATAAAAACAAACAGTTTATTTCTTAATAGATAATGGAGTACCTAGGCTGTCAGCTCATAGACAATGCAGCAAAAGGCAAAATTAAACAAAGCATATGAGATGAGCAGATGACAGAGGGATGATCATTAGCCAAGGGGATCAGGGAAAAGCCTCAAGGAGGAAAAGAAATTTAAATTGCCCCTTAAATGATGGGTAGGACTTCAGGAGGCAGAAGAGGTGAAGGTGTTACTGAAAGAGAGGAAAAAGCGAATAGAGCCAGCCCTGGAAAGGGCAAGTTCAGAAAACTCTTCTTGGAAGTGGCTGTATGTGAGGGGCATACACAATAGGCACAAAGAGAGGAAAGACTGAAAAGTATACTGGTGATACGGCATTAAGCATGCTTATCTATTATGCTAAGGAGTTTGGACTTTATACGATGAGGAGAACCATGAAATGTATGGTCTCGAGAACTTAATCTCATAGTGTTGCATAAAGATGATAGAACTAAAAATGACAGAGATTTTGAGTATGAATGACAAGAAGATGGGATGTATTTAATGGGGTAAAGGGCAAGTTTGGGGCAAGTGTGATTTTTGAATAAACTGAATTACCTTTAATTGGTTAAAAATCAAGTTCTCTCTACCTTCTTCCCTGTCTTCAGTTAGTCACTCAAGAAGGCATAAACTCTTCCTGATGTCATTGGTCATCTTGGAGCAGGGGAGGCAGCCACCACTAGGATTTTCCTGGTACAGTGTTGAACATCCCACGTGAACACTCCTGTCTCCTCTCCTGGCCTGCTAGGTGGAACTCCTGCTCCTGCCAGTAATCCAAAGGGTTCTTAGAAACATGGATGTGTGAACTGAGTTAAGGTTTACAGGAGACGAGTAATCGATTAGCTGGTTGTAATCGATTATACATCTGTAGTAATGATTACCACATCAGCATGAGTAAATTTATGTAAGTAATCTTTGGTGAACCCATTGTCACCAGGAGGATCAGCACCCTGGAAGATAAAAGCTAAGTAAATGTTTAATTTGAGGAAAGAGAAAGAAGCTTGATAGGCTTCCCAAATTCTGACCAGATTTTGCTGGGTGGCAGGATGAAGTTTTATCGAAGTGTTCTCCAAAGGGAGGCTAGAGGTTCTAAGCACAAACATGCTTCAAAAGGACTCTGTCCATGCAAAGCCTTTCAACTGGCTTTGACTTGAAGCCAACCAATGTTAGTAAGGGTACTAAATTGGAGAGGATGTCACAAAAAAAATCTTTACTGTCAATTTCATATCTATATTTTTAAAAAGAAACGATGAGAATTAGGAAGAAAGGAAGAAAGCTAGCTTTCTATTTCCCATAAAGGTTTTGGAAAGTGCCTTGGCAGGACCTGCCAGTGAGGCAGCTCCTCTCTGGGATACATTTGCTCACAATATGACTCACAGGTGGTCACCTGCAGCAGTAGAGACTCCTTCCTACCCTGGTTCCAGAATCAAATAAACCAATAGCACACCAACTTTGGAGAGACACATGCCAGAGCTAAACATGTAATATAGAAAATTATATGTGGCTAATTGCCTGGAAAAGACCTCTTAGCTTTTCACACAGATTCATAGGGAAGATGTTGGAAGCCTCATCAGAAAGGCTTAGAACATTTATCTTTGGTGAGATAACGGTGAGAAAAAATTATTCCAGGGAACATACGTAAGAAGGGGGCACAGAGGTATTTATGTTTGCCCAAGGGGAACACCATCAAAGGATGAACAAGAAATGTTGCCATAAACCCCTAACTTAAACTGCATGAACAGCTCACAGGTCTCCCAAGGCAACATCCTTTTTTTTTTTTTTTGTGAGGAAGATCAGCCCTGAGCTAACATCCATGCCAATCCTCCTATTTTTCCTGAGGAAGACTGGCCCTGAGCTAACACCCGTGCCCATCTTCCTCTACTTTACATGGGACACCGCCACTGCATGGCCTGACAAGCAGTACGTCAGCGTGCGCCCGGGATCCAAATCCAGGCCGCCAGCAGCGGAGCGCATGCACTTAACCGCTATGCCATGGGGCCGGCTCAATATCCCTTTTTTAATCTTAGACTTCCTTGAGATAGATAGATAGATACATACATACATACATACATACGTAAATGTCACTTACCTAACTTCAGATTATTTACAGATTCATATCTACGTATTACAAATGTGGCATTGTTCTAGCTGAGAAAATTCATTTCTATAGATATCAAGTGAGTTCTTATTATAAAATCAGAACATTAGAGTTACAGATTTGAGCCCCAAGGTTTGTATCTCCATCTTACCAGGAGGCAAAAGTTTCCAGAGGTCTTCCTGTTAATTCAAGTTTCTTTACCTTAGGTCTGACCCCCTCAGCTTAAGGTGGTGACAGTGATAAATAAATAAATAAACAAATAAATAAATAAAACAAAACTAAATACAGCCACCTTCTTGATGACAGGCCTTGGCTAACGCAAAACAGAACAAAACTGTGCAAATAAGATTATGAAGAGAGTGCTGGGATGTTAGTCAAAATCATCTTGTCCTGGGTGATTTTTTTGCCCCCCTCTGCCAAGGCAAAAATAAAGAAGAAGAAACCGAGTAAAATATTGTCATCTCTTGATCCCCTCAGAAGGTCTCCACATCCTAATTGTTGAGGCAGAAGCCAGAAAATATTTGTGTATTCAAAGCGGGTGGAGACTGTTAGAGTTTCAGCCCCCAATCCTACCCTTTTCATAAATGTCATCTGCTTTTAACCCTGCTGAAAAGCATCTCCTTGGTAAGCCTGATTCTGATAAAGCCTCTATTATAAATCTTGAAGCAAAAGCTCAAGTCTCATCTAACAGAACTTTCTATAACGATGGAAATGTTTTGTAAACCTTGTTGCCCAATATGGCAGCCACTTGCCACAGGTGAATATTGAGCATGTGGAATGTGGCTAGTCTGTCTGAAAAATTCTTAATGTTATTTAATTTTATTAATTGAAATTTAAATAGCCACATGTGCCTAGGGGCTAATCCATGGGACAGTGCAGCAGCACAGAGGACACCAGTTGGCTCCAGTGGCAACTCGAAAGGTAGCAACACTTATAAGCCCCATTTTTAAATGCCTTTGAATCAGTGTGGAAAGCCTCTCCAGTAGCAGATGAAAGAGAAGTTAGAATTGCAATCAATTTTCTAAAACAATGTAATCATATTACTTTCAGATATATATGATGACTGACACAAAGGTAGCCAGTTTGCTAAAGGTCCAGTCCTGCTTTGATAATGTAAACATTTTTATTTGCAATTAGTCTTTTACACACTCCAAACTGGACCTGCCTTGCTTACTTTGCAGTTTCATTGTCCATATGTAAACAGTGTTTTATGGTACTTTTATCTCCTCATAACCCAGTTTCTCTTATACTATGCATTTCTTCAATGAAGGCTTTGCCCACTAATTGCCAAAAATTTATCTGGACAACTGCTTGCTTTGTCTACAACACCAAACAGTCATGGTCTTCTTTCTTGGTTGATATGGCTCTTAGTGGTATATAGTATTGTTAGTGACTTTTACTTTTTCACTTTTTGCTTCCTGACTGTGTAGCAACTTCCTTGATTTTAAACTAACTCTTTACCTCTTACCCCTATTCTTGATCCATGTAAGTGCAACTTCACCAGATTACCTAGAAGGATGGTTCTCAAATTTTAGGGCACATTGGAATCACCTAGAGGGCTTGTTAAATACAGATTCCTGGGTCCTAACCCAGAATTTCTGACACAGTAGGTCTAGGGTGAGGCCAGAGAATTTACATTTCTACCAAGTTCCCAGGTGCTGAAGATGCAGCTTGTCTGGGGACCACACTTTGATAACCACCAACCTAGACTCTAAGAAACTCTTCTTGGTTTCTTGGACTCCTCTGCCACCTACCTGAACCCCACGGTTAGTCATTTAAGCATAAACTCCAGCACTGCCCTTTACAAAATTTGGTGTGCATATGACTCAGTTGGGATATCGTTAAAATGAAGAGTTGGAATTAGTGGGTCTGGAGTGGAACCTGACAATCTGCATTTCTAACAAGTTCCCAGGTGATGCCCATGCCGCTGGTCCAAACTCTGAGTAACAACACCACAGACTTCCTCACTTTAACTTTCCCCTTGCTCATTTTCAACACTGTGTCATTCTGAGAAACAAAAGTTTCCTGAAATCGGCTAAGGAACTGGACTCTTCACACTCATTGTTGCCTAAGAGTTCTTCCTGCTAACTAGCACTGGAGCTGCCACTCCCAATCCCATGCTCAAGGCAGACATCATTGATTCATCATGGCAATCCTGAATGCTGAGTTTGGATGCAGCTTCAAAATCCTGTTTGTGCCAGGCAGCCATTAAAAACTCCCAGTACAGTGAGAGGAAACTGGCTGTCTCTCCTTGTTCAAATAAATCTCCCAGAACGGTTATACTAAACTACACCAGGGATTAAATTTTTCCCACCTTTTAATGCCAAAAGATAATCATGCTTTCTATGTATCTGAGAATATTTAATTCATATGGCTATTCAGTTTCTTCTTCCAAATAACCTTGTTTATTTTGATATATCCATTTCTTCCTATAGTTTTCAACCATCATCTTTAATTATCTCTTGTCTTGGTAGAAGTCATATTCTGCTTTATTAATATCAGATTCTTTATCTTCTAACATGATACACATCCTACTTAATGTCTTCAATATTTTCTTCTTTTTAATTTCTCTCTCCTTTATCTAAAATACGTTCATGTCTCATCTCAAAAACAAGTACCGTTGATACTGCTATTACATCAAAATGCCTGTCTTGTTTCTCTCTTTGCTTTGATTTTCACTCCTCAAAAGTGGAGTCTATATTCATGGCTTCCACGTTCAAAGAAGCCACTCATTCCTTCACCTCCAGAAACTGGTTCCTTTCTGTAGCACTCTAGCAATGGTGTCTCATAGGTGTTTACTCGAGAAACTCAGTGACTTTTTTCTCAGTTCTCAATGTAGTAATTGCTATTGATTAGATGCTTTGAAACAAAAGGTTTGCCTTTCCACTGGCTCCTGGCCCACTTCTTGTTTATATCCCTGGCTTCACTTCTTCCACCACTTAAACATCTAGAAACCAAAAAGGAGTTGTTTGTATCTCTAGTACACTACAGCTTTCTCTATCCAGTCTTCTTCAGAAATCTCAATGAGTTCCATAGCTTCAGAAAACACCTCTCCTGTGGGTGATGACACCCAAATCTATTTTTCTTTTAAGTTTCAGTTCTGCTTTCCCAAAGGCCTACTAGGAATTTCCACAGGGATTTTCTCAATATGTCTAAAACTGATCTCATCTTTTCCTCATCTAAGTCAGTTTCCTCTTTGGGTTTCTTATTTTGTTCTTCAAGGTAGCTAGGCTCAAAGTCCTGGGATAGGCCTGGACCTGCCCACATATCACTCTCTACAGCCAATAAGTTCTCAGGTCCTATAAATACCTCCTTCAAAATGTTTCTCTAAACATTCCATTCCTTTTTATCACTGCCAATTCCAACCCAGTGCAGGTCTCTCATTACTTAATCTTCTAAGCATACTGTACATTTTTCAACTCTCTCCATGTCAATTAATCCAAGAGGCTATCGTAATGGAATTTCCCAAAACCCTTCCTTCTTATGTCATCTTCATCTTCCCAAAGCCCTCATCATACTGCCATTTTCTACAGCAAAAAATCTATAATCCTGTTTAAGAGACTCTGTAATCAGAACCATTCAATCCATCCAAATTGACCTCCTTCTACCCACCACCATGAACTCTCCACTTCAGCAACGTTGGTCCACTTTTTCTCAAAATACACCACCCTTGCACGCACAGAACCACCCCGCTGCATCCTTACATGCTGCCGGTTTCCTAGGCCCTACCCTCCTCCGTTATCCATCCCTAACTCCAACTGCTGGGTAGACTTCCCTGACTACTTGGGCCCAGTATGCTTTATATACCTGAAGCCTCATTTTGAACAACAAGGTTAGCACTTAGTTTTTCTTTTCTTGTATCGCAATTTACCCTTTCCTATAAATCTTGAATTCCTGCATAGATTCAAAGCTCCCTGCGTAAAGAACTCGATCTTACATCTGCTATGCCTAGAACAGCAGCCAATGATAGATCAGCAATGTCACCAGACAGCTGAGATTAAAAGTAAAGATTTTATTCTAATTTTGCCCATTTTATGGATCAGCACTAGAATTTCTATGCAGTTTGAACTGAGCATTGCCCTCAGTGTGATAATTTTATATAGCACCCTGCGAAAGATAGACACACCAGAGCAGGTAGCTTTTCCTCTAATAATGAGGCCTCTACACCGTCAAACGCTATAGTTGAACTAAATCTTGTTTCATACTCCAGCCTAATAAATGCTCCTAAATATTTTCAAGCTTCCCACCGTCGCTAAGGCTTAGAGAGGCTATTTGTCATACTTGCAAAGGCTTCAAATGAGGCATGATTTCCAGAAGAAAGCAGCTGTGTAAAATTGGCCCGCAAACAGAAAGACGGCATGGCTGTGGGACACCTAGCCTGCTGTCAACAACCAGAACCTTCACTGGCACTGGTAAATGTTTTATTGGTTTAATATTAAATTAACTGCCCCTGCATACGGACTGCATTATGTTTAATGGCATTCTGGTATTTGGAATTGCAGTTTGCTCTTATGCACCTGTAAAATTAGTATGTCATCATATTCCACTAAGTTTGTAAAACTTTGTTTGTTTTATATGCAGTTTTCAAAAGCTTGACATAGGCAGTGGAACTTGGACTTGGAGAAGATCTGATGGGTAAACTTATTCACCACCAAAGAGGGACTCTTTTTTTTCTAGCTACAACACACACTATTTGAAACAAAGATTATAAGGTTTTTGTTTATCTTGAGTCATCAGTAACCGATTAATGCACTTGGTTTGCCCTTTGCTTTGCTCAGGGAAAGTCTAGCTGAGGAGATGAGTAATTACAGGTTTACTAAGATCAAACCCGAGGACGATTCTTCAGGCTGCTCCTTTTAAATACCTTAACTGTTACTAAACCTTGGGTAGGGAGTCATTGCTAGTTTTGTCCAGACATTTTAAACCTACAATTAGAGAGGATTATTTACAAATAGTATTCATTTAGGGGCAAAATTTCCCCGATTATAAAACAGTTAAAAAAAAAAAAAACAGAAAACAATGAAGCTGAGATTCTGTACTTCCCTTATTAAAAGTTATTATATGGCTAACCTAGAACTCACCTTTCACATTAATTCAGCTAATTTATAGAAACCATTGTTATCCTCTGATTCTGTTCTTGGCACAGAAAACAGTTTGAACTAAGGTACAAAATAAAAACCAGTCTTAATAAATTCAATTGGCATTGTGGCCACCCAGCCTTTATCTTCACAGGACTCACTTTCCAAGGTAAACTGCCTATAGCCTGACCTCACTCATATTTGCCCGTTCAAAACTGGATCTTCATCCTCACACAAGTATTTGTTTGAATACCTGTTTTCAGTTCTTTTGGGTACATAATCTTGATAAATTCATAGAGATAGAAAACAGATTGGTGGTTGCCAGGTGCTGAGGGTAGGGAAGAATGAGAATGACTGCTTAACAGGTATGGGGTTTCCTTTTGCGAGGATAAAAATTTTTTGGAACTAGACAGAGATGATGGTTGCACAACAGTGTGAATGTACTAAATAAATGCCACTGAATTGTACATTTTAAAATGGTTAATTTTATGTATGTGAATTTTACCTCAATTAAAAAAAATAAAACTGGATCTTTAGCACGGGCTTGCTGAACATACGGCTTGCAAGCCCCGCTCAGGCAAGTCTACAAATAGTACTGAACTGCCCTAAAAACGAACCCCAGAGCCTATCTTCTAAAAGAAACACAGGGCTTCCACCAATTTCTTTTTTTTTTTTAAGGTTTTTTTTTTTTTTTTGAGGACGATTGGCCCTGAGCTAACATGTGTTACCAATCTTCCTCCTTTTTTCCGTTTTTCTCCCCAAGCCCCAGTAGATAGTTGTATGTCATAGCTGCACATCCTTCTAAGTTGCTCTATGTGGGATGCCACCTCAGCATGGCTTGATGAGCGGTGTGTAGGTCCGCGCCCAGGATCCAACCCAGTGAACCCCGGGCCGCTGAAGCAGAGTGCGTGAACTTAACTGCTATGCCACTGGGCTGGCCCCACCACCAATTTCTTAAATATTGTTATGTAATCAAAATTGCCTAATTCTATATAGACCTATTGCACCCGTCTCTATTAACAGAACTATGTAAAGAGTCAATGACCATCCCTCTTCTTTCTTGAAGACCTTTCCACCAGTCTCTGATTGTCTCTCCACGTTGTGCTGCTTTTCTTTATTTCTTTTCATTTTCTGAGTACACTTAAGGAGCTGGCATCCCTCAGGGCTCTGCATTAGCCCTCTTCTCTTCCTTCCCTGCAGGATTTCCAAGGACTTCCTTCCCCCTGCCTGGCTGCTAAGGACTACCAAATCTGGACCTGAAGCCCTGCCATCTCTCCTGGTTGCAGATTTGTGTGGCACTAGCCACCTGCATGTCCAGAAGGTGATCATTTCCTAAATGAAGTTCATTATAAAATAGTTCCCCTTCATATAGTTTTCAAAAAATTCTTCAGAAAGTGCTCTCATAGACATATCTCTTTAAATCATCACAACATCTAGGTGAGATAAATAATATCGCTTCTCCCCTTCACCCCTCAGTTTGCAGCTAAGGAGGCTGAGGCTTATAAGGTGAAGTGCTCAAGGTCACTGAGTTGATAAATTGCAAAGATGCCCACTGTTCAGCATCCCAGTTTCTTACCCATCCCACTGTGTGATAGGAATGTCTTTATATTTCTCCAAAAATGGTTCCCTCCCCTACATTTGCAATCTGTCTTGGCAACATCACTCTCTCTCCATCCAGGCCCAGGAACTAGAGTCTTCCAAGTCATTCTTGACGTTCTTCTCCCTCACCACCACCATCTAACCAAGTCTCTTACCCTGAATCTTAGTCTACCACTTATTCCCTCTTCTTTTTCACCAGACTACTTCAAAATTCTCTTAACTGATCTCCTAGTTCCCAGTTCTATCCCTACAGGGCCCCATATGATTATATCCCATCATTCATCCCTAGCCCAGAGAGCCTTGGTTAATCAGCACCATCTATGAGACCACATGAAGGGTTTTAGCATGGCATTCGAGGCTTCTTCATATCTTCTCACTTTCTAGGCCCAACAATCAGGATTCCTTTCCATGTCTACAATCCGGGGACACTGAACTGCCTTCTGTTGTGTGAAGCCACTGCATTTCACTCTCCTATGCCTTTACTTGTGTTGTTTCTTCTTGAACGCCCTTCTTATTTATTTTCTAACTAATGAAATCCTTCAGAATTTAATTTGAACATCACTACCTTTTTGAAATATCCCTCAAGTCTCCATACCTGGCCCAGGGAGAATTAGTCAATCCTTAATTGGTGTTCAATAGAAAATACAGTGCATATCATATGTATCAGTTTCCTAGGGCTGCCATAATGAATTACCACAACTTTTGCTGCTTAAAACAACAGAAATTTATTCTTTCACAGTTCTGGAGGCCAAAAATATAAAATCAAGGTGTTGACAGGGCCATACTCCCTCATGAGGTTGTAGCGGAGCATCCGTTCCTTGCTTCTTCTAGCTTCTGGTGGTTGCCAGCATTCCTTGGCTTCTGGCTGCATCTGTCTTTCCATTGCAGGTTTAAAAATGACTTTATTCTGGCCAGCCCCATGGCTTAGTGGTTAAGTGCACGCTCTCTGATGCTGGCGGCCCAGGTTTGGATCCCGGGCGCGCACCGACGCACCGCTTCTCCGGCCATGTTGGGGCCACGTCCCACATACGGCAACTGGAAGGCTGTGCAACTATGACATACAACTATCTACTGGGGCTTTGGGGGGAAAATAAATAAATAAATCTTTAAAAAAAAAAAAAAGACTTTATTCTGTCCTAACATTTGAATGATAGATTTGCTGGATATAGTAGTATGGTTTGAAAATCATTTTCACTCACAATACTAAAGGTCTTTTCCATTGCATTTCAGGTTCCATTATATTGCTGTCTGATACCATTCCTATGCCTAATTATTTTATATGATCTCATTTTTTCACCTCTTGAAGTTTTAACCACTTTTTCTTTATCCCTGGTTTCTTAAAATATCATGATGATATTACCTTAGGGTGAGTCTTTTTATTCATTATGCTGAAAACTTGGAGGAATAGTTCAATGTCTTTAGTTCTGAGAAGTGTTCTGACATTATTTGGTTGATAATGCCCTCACTGTTTTTTCTATTCTCATTTTCTCAAACACTTATTAATTGGATGTTAGATCACCTGGAAGAACCCGATAATATTCTTATAATTTCTGTTCTATAACTCATCTCCTTGTCTTTTTATTCTATATCCTGGGTATTTTCTTCAGTTTTATCTTCTAACACTTCTACTGAATTTTTTAAATTTCAGTTATCATATTTTTAATTTCCAAGAGTTCTTTCTTATTCTTTGCTTGTTCCATTTTTAGCAATATTTTCAGATGCAATGGTTACAATGTCTTTTTGAGATGATTAATAAGGTCTTTAAAGTTTTCTTCTTTTATCAGTATTGCCTCTTCTTCCTCTGATTTCTTTTTTCCTGTTTGTTGTTGTATTTATCTCGTAATAGGGTTTTCTAAAATGGCTGATGTTACTTGGTTATCCATTTACATTTTACAGCAAAACACTAAATAGTTGAATAGAAGCTTTGTGTGTTTTTATGGGTTTTGGACATGGGTAAGGTTGACTTTGAGGTGATGAGATAAGAAAGATGGCTAGCTCATGTGGCAGGCCAAATATATGTATCTGTTGGTCTTCTTTCTGGGGATTGTTTTGGCTCTCCACAAAAAGAATCTCTAATGTTCTGTCTCGGAAGGGGTATATCTTAGACTAAGACTAAATGAAGGAGGGTTGTTTCTCACCTTTTGGTTTGCAGACTTTTATTTAATCCTGTTATGATCAATAGAATACCCCTAGCTTATCTTCATCTAGGCCCCTTATCCCTAATCTCTGACATTTTTCTGGTCAATTTCTCTAGAGAATAAAGTTGCAGGCCCTTGCAGGCCTGAAGAGTAGGGAGAATTTTGTCTTTTTATTGCAAGTGGCGGGGATGAGGGCTAAGAAGCTGCCTGTTTCTTTAACTGATTTGCAAACAAATCTTATTCTTTCCCACTCCACAATTCACACTACCCTCTTCACTCCTGCCAATTCCTTAGTCATTTTCTGACATGCAAACAAATTGGATTGGGTGGCATGGATTTCCATATCACCATCTCCCAGCCTTACCCCAATGTCATTTTGGTTTAACTTTCCTCTTTTCTAAGCCATTTCCACCTACTTCATACACTTACTATATACTACAAACAAATATTTGCCATTTTCTCTGCCTACTACATATTCAGGGTTCCAGAAGTCTCCCAGTTTATTCAAAGATTGAGTTTCTCCCTCTGTTTTGTTTTTTGTTTTTTTTTTTTTTCTTTTTGAGAACCTCTAGAGAAGAAGATGCCAGAAAATGCTTTATTTATTTCACCATTTGGAAATAAAAGCTCTCATCTCCTATTCAGGCCCACATCCTTTCTCTCTGATTTTTCAGGCCATACTCTTTATTTTCTTTTTTTTTAACATGATAGCCTTGCCCATCACTATCTCCAAACTTTCAGAGATCCAATTTTTTTTCTCAAAATCCCATCTTTGACCTGTAATTCTCATAGTGAAATAATATTCAGTTATTTATTTCCTCAAATAGGATTAAGTTGAATTTTCTCCATCTACTCCAAATTACCTCTTATCTCTCCCCCCACTTTATGAATTATATCCATTCCTTTACTTTGAGGATAAATAACATTCAATACAGAATTCAAAACAGGAAGACTAACAAAACACTACTAACAACAAGTTCCTCAAAGGAGTGGAGCAAAAGGAGAGAGTAGTGGATATCCAGGCCTACCAGTCACTCATTAAACATTAAACTGATTCCCACAAATTTTTCCTTGGTGTTTTAAACTTCTAGATATGCCTAATGGACCATCACAGTATAGATGCTCAATGATTTCTAGCAAACCAAACAGCCCTCAATTGGTCTGAGTACAAGTTTCTGGGATAAGTTTAACAACAAAAATAGATTTCATTTTTATCTATCATAATTACGCATTTTATCCTTTGCTTTGGAAATAATACAAGGCCAATTATAAGTCCCACAGTGTAAGTAACGAACTAAAATCAATTAAAAAGTATTTCATATTACTAAATAGTTCTGATGTTTGCTGTCATTACTTCGTAGATTTATAATTAGCTCTCAGAATAACACTGTGGAGTCATTTTTTTTTTTTTTTTGTGAGGAAGATCAGCCCTGAGCTAACATCTGTTGCCAATCCTCCTCTTTTTGCTGAGGAAGATTGGCTCTGGGCTAACATCCATGTCCATCTTCCTCTACTTAAATGGGATGCCACCATAGCATGGCTTGACAAGTGGTGTGTCGGTGCACGCCTGGGATCCGAATTTGAGAACCCGCAGGCCCCTGAAGCGGAGCGTGCGCACTTAACCACTGCACCACTGGGCAGCCCCCATTTTATTTTTTGAATGGACAAACTGAGGCATGAGATAATAAAGTATGTTTTTTTTAAAAAAACCATTTGTAGGGGCCGGCCTGGTGGTGTAGCAGTTAAGTTCACGTGCTCCGCTTTGGCAGCCCAGGGTTTGCCGGTTTGGACCTGGGCACAGACCTACGCACTGCTCATCAAGCCATGCTGAGGTGGCGTCCCACATAGAGCACTAGAAGGATGTACAACTATGACATATAACTACCTACTGGGGCTTTGGGGAGAAAAAAGGAAAAAAAAGAAGAAAGATTGACAACAGATGTTAGCTTAGGGCCAATCTTCCTCAAAAAAAAAAAACCATCCTTAAAAAAAAACATTTGTAGAAAGAAATAGGAGAATTAAGAGGCCAATCTGGGCTTGGCTTAACCTCTTGTTTATCAGCCACATGATCTTCCATATAATATATTCTTTATGGCATTGTTGAGCTTAAAACTCCAAGACATTTTTCACATTAAACAAGATAAATGTAAAAATTGTCTATTTCCTGATATCTATAACTCCCATTCTATAACATTAAATATATTTTAATTAAAGCAAATTTAATTGTAAAGATGCCTGATAGTTTAAATGTTATATGTTTACACTCTGAAATTATTACATCGCTGGGGTGAATGTAATTAAATTTGGTTCTACATTAAAACAGAGAATTGGTCATGTATTTTACTTTAAATGTGTTCCTATTTTAAAGAATACTTACAGTTATAATGATTCAAATCCAAAGAATAATTTGTTGAATGTAAGACTATACTATGAACTTCATAGTTGGATAAAAATCATTGGATTCAAAATCATTCAATTGCCTGCACGAGCCAGAATCTGGATTAGATTTTTGGAAAATGTGGTCTACTATTAAACTCTGAATTGAAACTTAGTACAAAAAAAATATAGAGGAACTAAAAATTTAATGTGAAGAAGAGAGGAAGAATAATATTTTCAAATTATAAAGGAGTTGTGTTACAATGGAAATGATTATTCCTTAAGTATGGTTAGTTCTTGATTGTACCATAAACTCTCTCTCTCTAAACCTAACAGCCACACAGTAATGCCTACCCCAGCATGCCACCAGAAGCGTGGCACAACCCTGCTACCTCAGAAAGACTCACACAGAAGATGGGGAAGATTGATCACATTGCTCTCATGCCTGGCTGTCCCAGCCTGAGACCTGAAAACTGCAACCTGCTTTACTCAGCCCTTCTCTGGTCTCAAGCCAAGAAGAATCCATGGCCCTCATGGTATACCAAGAGTCCCTTCTCCCACCAGTGGGCACAACCTAGAATTTGTCTCTGGTGTAGCCTTTTCCTTGGACTCACACTGTGTGGCAGTCTCTGTCCCAGTTCTGGATTCCCCTCTGGAACTTAATGAGGGACTGATTAACCTGTCTAGCTCCTTTCAGCCCCATTTCTTTGGAGGAGGGACTCCGCTCCTTGCAGTAGCTGAGGTCCTCTTTCAGACAGTCTTCTTTCTTGATAGATTTCGTAGACAGTCAGTAGAGGTCCCCTTTCAGCCTGAATAGATTCCTCTACACCACTTTCTTCATCACAGCACCATCACTTATAATATGATCCATTACAAAAGCTTGCACACAGCTCCCACTTCTGTACTTGCTTTTCAAGTCCACACTCCACACACCGCCAGAATGGCCTCAGTCACTTATCTGCCTAAAACTCCTCAGAGGGTTCCCCATTCCTCTCACAATGAATTCTAACACATTAACTCGTTCTCTAACTTCACTTCCTGTCTTTCCCCAACCTACTCTCTATACTCAACTCCTGTAGGGATATTTACAGATCCCTGAACACAGGTCCCTCCTGCTGTCTAGCCTATGGAATTACCACACGCTATATAGACCATAGCCTGAAGCCCCCTTCACCCTGGCTCTAGGCTGGTTTTTCTAAAAACCACTTCCCCTAATACCAGTTCATCCATAAGTTAACACTTTTTAGACATTTAAAATATGTTTTAGACATTTTAAAAAATATATCCTATTCTTTTTGATACTTTAAGATTTTTCTCCCCCAACTTGTCTTAGTACTCAAGTGAATTACTTTTGCATTCCTATTTTTTTAAATTGGAGGATTTTATGAAAGATGAGATTTTAAACTTTTTTGGAGATATCTCATTGTTGTGGTTGTGTTTACTTTTGAACACCTTAAGAACAGAAAGTACTTTTTAAACTAGTAACTCACACTTCTCAGCAGTATACAAGGCAAAAATCACAATAACTTGTCTTCTATATTACTTAAGCTATGTCACTAAAATCAGATAGCCAATATTTGACCAATATTTTGGTTGATGAATATTCTAGGATGAAACCAAGGAAACGCCTTTAGATCTAAAAGAGTAATAGGAACAGTCCCCCAAAAAAGAAATAGAGAGCGAGTGAGAAATGATTTAACCTATTATGCAAATATGTAAGTACACTAAGTACATATTACTAAATACTATATTTCAAGGAAAGCTTATTTAGATGAATTGACTAGTATTCAAGGATACTTTTTTGTGTATATTTTGATTTTCACTGTAGCACCATGAGACAGAGCTCTTATTATCTTCACTTTAGAGAAGAGGGAACTAAAATTCAGACACATTAAGTGAAATGTTGTGTCACACAACTACAATGGGTGGAGGCAGGATTTGAACCAACATCTTTCAAGAAGCTCACTACTCTTTCCACTGTGCAATCCATGAGTCTTGACATTGGAACGATGTCATGAGTTCACGCGTCCAAATGACAGAGCAGAAAATGTCACCACAACGTCTGCTTCATTTTTTCATAGTTGGGTAACTTGGAAGGAAAACAGATTTGAGAGATGTCTAGAGCCATGGGGAGCATTGCATCAGGAAAACTACAACAATACTGTGTACAAACCACTCCAAAGCTCAGTAGCTTAAAGCAACAATAATTTATTATAGCTCACACATGACGGCAGGTCAGCCGGGGCTTGGCTAATCTAGGCTAGGCTAGGTTGGGAGAGAAATGGTTTTAGCTGTGGTATCTGGGGAGCTTCTGCTTCATGGGGCAGGTCAGCTGAGGCCATTAAGCTGCAGAGGAAAGTCCAGCTTGCTCAGATCTTTTCCCTGTGTTTTATTCAGCATCTCAGGCTAAAGGGGCAGCTGTGACTTGGGGGATGTGCTCCTCACGATGATGGCAGAAACGTAGGGAGGCAAGTATCATGAGCCTGAGGGCCTAGGCTAGAAACAGCACACTGTCACTTCCACCTACGTGACATTGGACAAAGGCAGGGCCGAGTTCCAATTCAAAGTGAGGAGAAGTGTACTATGTCCTCAACGAGGTGATCACAAGGTGAAGATGCAAGAGAGGTAAAGAAATAGAGCCAGCAAGTCATTCTGCTCTCTAAGAGGTTGCTTTCTAAGTAACCACTGATTTGACATCTGAGATCAGGCACATTACTGTGACAGTGAAAATAAATCCACCTTTCTTCCTTCCAACCATCCTTACATTCATACATCCTTCTTCTGACAAACCTTGAGGGCCTACTGGGCCAATTAGTGCTACAGGCACTGAAAATGCAAAATGAATTAAAAAATGTTCTCTGCCCTTCAGGTAAGACAAAACATAAACAATATCCTCATAGCATATGGGAACTTCATACACTAACGGGAGAGTAAATTGGAACAACTTTTCTGGATGTTAGTTTGAAATATAAATTAGAATGTTTCAAAAAATTTTATATCATTTGATACAACTTTTCATCTCAATATTTAGCTTAAGAATAATTGAATAAGCATACCCAGGTGTACATACAAGGATATTGATAAATATTGTTTAAAAGAGCAAATATCTGAAAATAGCCTAAATTCAATAGCATCAGATGGACTTTTGGAAGGAAACACACCAAGCATTATAAGTAGCAATCTCTGGTTGGTAGGATTGTGGGTGATATTTTTCTTGTTGTTTCTGTTTAGTTTCAATTTTGTCTATAGTGAACAGGGACTAGTCATTTAAAAGTAAATTAAATTAAAAATATGACTAAAGAAACGGAACTTGAAATCATAGTTGAATTACAACTAAAACAGAAAAATTAAGGTTGCCAATGACACACAAACAAATAATTAAAATAGAAGGTAATTTGGTACACAACAGTTTGTTATATACCAAGTACAAAGAACCTAACTTTGCCTGGAGTGGGCGGGTCCTATGGAAACTCTACAGAGAAGATTCTATTAGATCTAAACCTGGAAGGATGTGTGGGAGCTTGCTAGGATGAGGAAGGGCAGTGAGAAGATGTGTTCCTGATAGCGAGGAATACTTGGTAGGGACAATGAAAGTTAAATCAAGTAGAAAGAAGGACAACTCAGATTTCCATCATTATTTAAAAACCTCTAGTGAGACTGAGGAACCAAGGAAGACTTGAATACATTTATGGAATTCTCACTACCAAAGTCATGACATCAATACATTTTCTTAATAGAGAAGGTGCCAATGAAGAAAGGATAGCATGTTTCACTAAGTGGAAGCGGAGGATCTTCGATTTATGCTATTGAGGAAATAGTTGTAAATCAAGGCTCTACTTTCTCACGGTCCTTAATTAAATGTTTGACTCAGCATTAAAAAGCTTAGGTAGCTACTGAAAAGACTGTTGATTTGAATAATGTTTTATATTTGAAAATGACAGATCACTCATAATCAAGACATTTCTTCTTGGGAAAGGCAAGATAGAGGTTTTCAAAACCAGCGGGAGGATGTGGTCCATTTACTGATTTCCATTTCTGGTCTTGATTTATAACCATATGATTTCATCAAATTGAAGCCTGAGAGAATTTCTGCCAGGCAGATATTTTAGACAGGACCAGATTGCTGGACATCATCAAATTTCAGGATTGTTACATTTTCCAGCAACTATCCTATTCATCCTTTCATGTACCTACTGCTTTTTTTTCTTTTCCTAGAGCTTTTATAGGTGATTATTTTCTTCTTTTAATATATAAACTTGAACTTTTAGATTCCTAGTTTTTCATAGAGTCAAGCACATTTTGCTTTTCTCCTCAATCAATAAATTTAATGGACAGAATATCAGCTCAAGAGCAAACTTGAAATAGTGCTGTAAATTTTGGCACAAGTTCACTTCTATTCCAGACGATTTATATTTGATGTCTAATTATTTCACATATATATCCCATCTCCTCCCCTGTGCAAAAAATTAATAATTTCCTTCAATGCAGAACTGGAACACATACTTATTTTGTATCTTTGTCATAGTCCCTACCCCTACTAACAGACATATATAGCACTAAGCTATGTAATTTGGTCAAGTTGTTGAATTTAGGGAAACTCGTGGACACTCTATTTTTCTTGCTCTTCTAAAATGTTTCTATTTATATATCTTAAAATTTCAACTTCTTAATAAAGTTTTCAACTTATTCCTACAGGAAAAATCACTTGCCAGATACATTTGCACCTAAATCTTATGATATTCCTTGACAGAAAGGTGAATCTGGAGATGTAAAAGGAGGCAAAAATAAAGTACACACACAAAGAAAGTTAAAGCTCTTTCCTTAAATGGCTTTTTATTTACATCTGTATTTCAGTTGTTTCTGATTCTCTTTAGAGCAGTAGTTTCTATCTTTGCTGGACATTAGAATCATTTGAGAAGCTACTAAAAATACCCATACTCAAGCCTCATCCCAAAGCAACTGAGTCTGAATCTATGGGAGCAGGACCTCAACATGAATATTTTACACATCTCCTCAGGCAATACTAAAGGGCAATTCTAGGGTCAAAGTCAGAGTTACTAAAATAGACTTCTCCAAAAATAGAAAAAGTTTTGATTTATTCAAAGATATCGAACTAACAGTCAAATTAATTTTACAATCAACTCAATCCAACAAATATGTTGAGATTGCCAATTAGGTACTAGGCACCAAGTGAGTCAACGGAAACTTTAAGACCTAAGAGTCAAAAATTATTATTCTAAAGAGTCTATCTATTCAGCCATATCAGTCTACGTGTTCTTTCAACTTAAGGCCATAACACCCAGACTTCCTCAGTTGTCCATGTATTTTCTGATTCCTTTACATTTGAACAAAATGGCTGAATTCACCAGATGTTCTCTTCTCTCAGATTAAGATTCAGCCTCAATTTCAAGATGGAACTAGTAGTAGCCTGCCAAAGTACTTCCTCAACCCAAAGTCCTTTTCTAAAGGTCAACCTCATAGCAGAGCTGAAACAATGCTGTTAATTCTAACAGCACAGGCCAGAAATAAACCCAAGAAGGAAACTGAGTTCCCAACTTCAGATCTTGACCTCTATATCATTGTTAAGTGTGAACACTTGTATTTTTCCTTCTCTAATGCTACCTTTTCTGAAATGATATGCCCTCTAGCTTCTTATTACAAAAAACTTTTTTTGACCCACTGTTTTCCATAAGTTTTATCTATTTCTTTGAAATATTTTAAATGCTACAGTCATTTCAACCAGTAATTGTGTTTACATCATCTCTGAGAACGGCACATAGTTCAGAGAAAAACAGCCAAAGCAGTCCAGTGTTTTTGGCTTATTGTTTGAATATCTAAAAGCATTGCAGCTGGAAAGAATTCCATTAATTTGTGGCTAGCACCGATACATCAGCCTCAAGAGCTTCCAAGTAAACAGAGAGAAATTGGCATTGCTATCTTGTGGCAAGAAGCAAAGAACAGAGTGGTACAGAGTTCTCCAAGAAGGAAACATTAACCCAGATGTGAACAAGACAATGAATGAATTGTTCATCAGAACTTTTCAACCTTTCAGCTGTGAGCGGCAATTATAATCACCAATGTATCCAAACACTCAAGGGAGGCTTAAACCTGAAAATCACCCATCGTGGCCCAGGTACAATTATGTCTCCATAGCTCCATGAAGTACAGGCATCCCAATTTAACTTAGACGCTTAAGAAAATTAAACGTCTCTTTAGGGAAACCCAGAAAAAGCATGTGATGCCTTACACACACACACACACACCCCCCCACATTTAAAAACAACTGACATTTATCTTTGAGTCAACTCTTCATACTTATTGCATAACACTCCTTTCACTTCTAATCAGAAAGGCAATCTTTCTTCTAATACGGTAAATATAATTTATTTGCAAATCTACCAGAAAGGATTACAGCTGGCTATTTTAGGCCTCTGACTTCACAGAGTTGTGTGGTACCATAACTTGTTTTGCCCTGCCAACGGACAGAAGTGTTTGTATGTTCTTTGCCTAGATGCTACAGTTCTGAATCATGTGTTTTATTAAGTAACTTAAATTATTTTAAACGGTGACCAGATAATCAGACAATATGTATTTTGGGGTGTGCAATTACACTTTTGCTCTCTCATTGTTTCTCTATCACGTAAACCCCAAATCAGGTTGTTTTAATGTTCCTCTTCTTAATTGGTTGTGTTTCTGCATCATTAATGGTTCAGCCAAAGTGTTCCCTCCCATGTGCCATAAGGAAAGTTCCTTCTGGTAGCATTTAGTTTAACCACCTAATATGAATGAAAGCATTTTAATATCATTCGTGTGCATATCCCATAGAAATCTCTCTGATGTTACCTTGATACATATAATGTAAAAAAATCTTGAATACATTATCTATCTATCCTCTGGAAACTATTCTCAAGTTATTGACTTTAAAAAAAATCAAATGTATAAAATATCTTTACCGATTTTGACCAATTGAAAGTATGTACTAATTATTTTAGGAATGATTTTAGACATGTATAAGGACATACATAAAATGCATTCATATATTTTAATATAAATGTTCACCAAAAAGAAAACATTGAGCTTTTAGAAAAGGAAAGAAAATGACTACTACAAATACTATAACTAGGTAATAGCCAATGAATCTTTTTGGTTTTTTTTGTGAGGAAGACCAGCCCTGAGCTAACATCCATGCCAATCCTCCTCTTTTTTTGCTGAGGAAGACTGGCCCTGGGCTAACATCCGTGCCCACCCTCCTCTACTTTATATGGGACACCGCCACAGTGTGGCTTAACAAGTGGCGCGTCGGTGCGCACCCGGGATCCAAACCAGCGAACCCCGGGCCACCGCAGCAGAGTGCGCGCATTTAACCACTTGCACCACCCGGCTGGCCCCTGGCAATGAATCTTAATTCATGTAAGTCAGAGCATAATAACTGATTCTGATAACACATTATTACTTTATTTAAAAAAGAAAACTTTTGAGGCCAGCCCCGCGGTGTAGGGGTTAAGTGCGCGCTCTGCTGCGGCAGCCAGGAGTTCGGATCCCGGGCGCTCACCGACGCACCGCTTGTCAAGCTATGCTGTGGCGGCGTCCCATATAAAGTGGAGGAAGATGGGCACAGATGTTAGCCCAGGGCCAGTCTTCCTCAGCAAAAAGAGGAGGATTGGGGACAGATGTTAGCTCAGGGCTGATCTTCCTCACAAAAAATAAAAAAAATAAAAAACTTTTTGTGCACAAGCTCCTAGTTATAAACATGACACCATATTGGCTCTTGGCCCATAAATATTTCTGTAAAATAGCTCTTCTAAACAGAACAGAATGAAAATCTGAATGAATTGCATATCATAGGACATTCTGGTACATTAATTCAAAGCTGTAGGCATAAATGATTTCACCTTATTTTTATGAGGAAGAACTTCACTGTGGTAAAAGGGAATTCTCTGCACTATTCTCTACAAATTTTGATTTTAAAAAAACCAAAATGCCTCTTACCATTAAATATGGCAAGCCCATGTGAATTTGATGATAACTCAAATAAGTATATTTCCAATTCTCTTACATTCAATTAATAAAATGTTGATTTGTAGGAGAGATTTCATGCCCAAGAAGTTTGATGGATGAAATCTTAAATCTGATTTTCTTCTTATAAATTTGTCATGATACTTTTGTCAGAAGAATGCCCAAATAATGGATGGCTACTGCAACTCAGGAATCATGAGCACCAACATTTCCAAAATTCTATGTCATACTCAAAATCCCATAGTTCTAAAAACTAAACCAGGCACCCGTGTGCCTGAGGAAACACTGTGCTAATAGTGGATTTCCTTTTATGATCCTTGTACAAATTGTGAATGTTCGTTTTTGTGTAGAAATCATAACACATAATATCATGGATTTTCATCTCAAATTCTTAATATAAAATATAGCCTATGATACTTCACAGGGAGTGAACCTCCTTTATATGTCTCTTCGTAAGAGTGTATTCAAAAGGTATGTTCTAAGGCAATGATTTTCAAACTTGTGACTGGTGGCCAATGCAAAAAAAAAAAAAAATGCATTTTACTTTGGGACTCGGTACCCACATACGTGCATATGTATAACTGAAACATAAGTTTAACAAAATAAAACTTTCCCTTACTACAAGTACTGCTCTTATATTCTATGGCATTCCATTTATTTCTGTTCTCAGCTATTCTGTTGTATTTTTGCATGCTGGTTATGACCCACTATGTTAATTTTATGAACCATCCATGGTTCCCCATCCAGAGTCTGAAAAACACTTCTCTAAGAAGAATCCTGGCCCTGCCTACTTCTGTGCTGGAGGCGGAAAGGCCTTCTGTACACACTCATGACCCCAACAGGCTCCCCGTTATGTTCAGGACCCCAAAAAGTATAAGTAAAATCCAGGCCCTTGACAGAAAATACAAGTGGAATATATAAAATCTTGCCTGTGAGAAGCTGTATTTGTGGAGATTGTCTGAAGGATGAGCAGACCATTCACGTGAATGGATAATCTTTGACATCTACCTCTGGATTAAGCCACACCAAAAAAATTCATAAAGTAGTTTTCATGAAGGATCCATCAGCATATCCCTCTGAGAGACACTGAGAAAATCAAGCCTCAAGAAATAGAGCATCTAACCTAGGGATGCTCTGATGCAGGGCACCTCACCCTCTAATGTGAGGTATACAAATTCCCCAGGGGATCTTGTTAAAGTGCTGATTCTGGTTCAGGAGGGCTGGGGTGAAGCCTGAGACTCTGCATTTTTAACAAGCTCTGAGGTGAGGCCAGTGCTGTTGGTACAAGAAGCACATTTTCGGCAACAACAGTCTATATGAGGTGATGTTATTCCTAGAATTGGACATTTTAAATTTTTTTTTAAGGACTCTTGAGATAATTATTTTTGGATATATATCAGGAAGAACTGTTATTTTCTTGATCAATTGCTTTGCATTTGGGGAAAATGTAATTACATTTTATTAAATTAGACTCATTCCTGGATCTATGTTATATACATACCATTGATTTTCCATTAATTTCTTCTTCTTTTTGCTTTCTCAATTATTACTAATTTATTGATTCTGCCTCTTACTTATGTACATTGTTAAGAAGTATTTCATATATTTTAAAATAAAAGATTGATGAGAGAGCATTGTTCACGGGAGAAATGAATTTGTGTCCACAGATCCACGGTCTGTGCTCCAGCGAATTTCTCTCCCCAGCATCTGGTCCTGCTGAATTTTCATGGATGCCAAGTGAGAACCTCTCTTTGACAGAGGCCAGCACGCCACCTGGCCCGTACTCAATATTAGAGCCTTGACCCTCTAGAGTGAGAGAGGGAATATGGAAAGGAAAAGCCTCTCTCTGCCTTCACTTGAGGATATTGGGTGCTCAATGAAACAAGCCTGAGACCCCTATTTCGCAACCACCAGAGTAGGAAAACATCCTTCCCTCTGTTAGTTTTTTAAATGAAAGCATGATTACAGCTAGGCAAAAATTACGCATGCCTTTAACTCTGGACATGAAAAAAAAAATGAATGAATTTCTTTATTATCTTCACAAAGAATTAAATTTAAAATGATTTTTAAGTTGAGTCTTTAGTGATTGTAAGCATCAAAAGCTCATAAATCTTAGTTTTAACAATAAATAAGATGTATAGTGGTGGGGGAAAAAGAACCAGTGGAAAAGAACAGAGGAAGAAATTATTTATAGACACAAACCTCAATGATGTCTTAAATTCATGGACCTATGTTTTAGGTACAAAACTGAAAAGTATTTCTATAACTGGAATGTATGTCAGCCATGTTTCTGCTCTTTAAAAAGAAATAGTTAGCATATTAGAATGCACATACAGGAATTACGAGTCTTTTGAATGTACTTATGTAAGTCAGATTCTTATCTAATTCTTGCTGATTCCCACCCATATCAACATTAGAGAGATGCTACCAAAAATGCAACTTTAAAGAAGAAAAAATAACATAACCAGCTTGTCCTTTTTGGCTTGGAGAAGAGAATATTGACAGAAACATGAAAACCATTATTACCTGAAGGGCTGCCCCCATAGTGATTGGCAAGCAGTTGATCCTGTTTCCTATGGAAAAGGAAATGGGAAATAGGAGTAGAAACAAAAAATAATTTATCACAGTGGACACAGTGGAAGTAGATGGAAATTGGAGCCGCTGGACTCTGGTTATCTTCTGTGAATGGGCAATGGGACTCTCCTTCTGAGCAGTATGATGGGGCTATGGCATTAGCAGCCAGGATATCATTGGGAGTAACTCTCCATTTCCATTTTTGCCCAAGAATGAAGCTGGACTCAATATCTAAGACTTGGCATTCTAGATAAGATACCACCTGATGTTCAACAAAATTCAGGATAGACTAGATCAGCAACTCTAAGAGGATTAGGGTTTTGTTTTATATGTTTTAATCTAGCAAGATCTCATATTTCATATCTCTTGTATACATACACATGCACATGTGAAATGTGCACGTGCACTGACACAGCCAAAATAAAACAACAACAAGACTTTCCACGTGAACTTAAGAAAACTTTATAAATGTTCTCCATGTATTTCCTTATCTGTAAAATGAGGGTGTTGGATTAGATTAGATCACCTTTACAATCTCTTGCAGCTCTAATGATATATCAACGAAGTGACCTCAGAACAGGAAGCAAGCATGTGGGGAAAGGTGCATGTGGTTCTTAAAGATAGGACTCCACCAGCCCTGAAGAAATGCCATCAAGGCCCTATTTTGACATCTCTAAGAATATCCCTGGCCCTTAAACCCAGTGAATACTGCAATGTAACAGTTCTTTTTGTGAAAGTGCACAGGGTCTTTCGAGGCCTAGGCTTGGAATTGCCATGCCGTCACTTCTACTGCATTCTTTTGGCCAAAACAAGTCACAAAGTCAATCCAGACTCAAGGGGTGGGAAAATAGACTCCTCTCTGGATGGCTGGAACTACAAGTACATATTGCAAAGGGCTTGGATACAGGGAAGGGTGGATAATCAGGGATATTTTTGCAATCAGTCTAACCCATGCATCATGTAACCATTACAAAAAAATCTGCATGCTGCCAATAAATGTCTTCATCTTCATTAGTGGGGCTTCCAGCCTCATATTTTAAGGCCATGAGGAGTCACATTCCATTCCAAATATTGGTGGATGTATGGCTGTAAATTATGCCCATAGCCAAACTCATGGACTCATGTTCTCTGATTGTTCAGCCTTCGTAAGACAACCATAATATTCCCCACCCCTAAGTGCTCTCGACTGTTGGAGATGGTGAAGTAAAAATCATTAAATCTTACTGCCCAATATATCTTTCTGCAATCTAGGCAAAGAGATCTATATCTCAACCATTTCAAGATCTCATTCTGCAGGAAAATTAATGGTGAGCCTAAGGATGTGAGAAGGAGTGGTAAGGGAATAGTTCTAAGTCCACTTTGATTTCTGTAAGGAGTCTTGTGCTTTCCTTAACCTCACACGTTCATTGGCATCTGTACGACAAATCTTCCACTTTTCTTTTTGAATTAAAAATTAAAGTCCTCAAGGGAAATTATGCAATGGGAAACTGACACTTCAATAAACTTGGCTCACACATTTTATTGATTATGGTAAATCTAATTATTGCAATAAAGACTGGGAAAACAAAAAAAGTATGCTTTTCATACTCCAGTGGTATATATTTCTTTCTATTAGGGTAATACCTGCATGATTAGAATCTACTTCCTAAAAAGTAATAAATAAATCAGGGAGTCATTCCAAACTAAGTTTGCCTCAATTGTCTCGCAAAAATCTTGATGACTTTTTAACTATTTTTGTGGACTAATGGACACTAAATATGATAATACGTTTAAGTACTCATTCCAATAAACATTAAACATAAAATATAATGCATTAACATTTTAAACCAAAAAAATATCAAACTGCACACTTGCTGCTACTTAGAACTCTGGATCCTACCATCTTTTTTCTTTTCCTGTTTTTGGTTTGTTTTTTTTTTAATTAAAAATACTTAATTGTGCCTGATGCGAATCTTATTTTCCTTGTGGCAATTGCCTTGGGCTCAGTGACCTGTAAAAAGGCAGGCTTCATTTCACTTCACGTTCTGGGACTGACTGGTGTGTGATTTCTCTGCCCTCTGGCCTGTCTCTTCAGCAGGTCACATCAAGAGGCCGTGCCCTGAGGCTGGGAAACAAGGCTCACAAACAAGGAACAAGGTCCCCCAGCAATGAGGAGACCCCTTCCCTTCACCAGTATTGGAGGTTTAATCTGCTCTAAGATCCAAGTTCTTATTCTTCTTTGAAAAACAAACCATTTCTTTTTCTCCTCTGATTTTTTCTTTCTGGGATAAAAGAAAAAAAAAAACACAATGGAATACAATTTTATTGACTTTATGATAAACAAAAGAAAGAAAGAAAACTCTCCAAACTATTCTAGATACTTATATGTGAAAAGTTAAAAATTAGTTTTTAAATTCTGAAATCTCTTCCAAGGAAAATATCTATATAGTACAGGTAATCGATTCAAGATTCAGTTAAGATAACTGTAACATTACTTGTTCAGTCACTCAGACTTTCTACCCACAACAATGTTGCTGTTACCTATTTTTCAAAGATGCATTTCTCACTAAGGTGAATAATAAAAAATAAGTGAGAACAAGCTGAAGCAGAATATGAGGTGTGGAGGACGTTTGCATCACATGCATGCAGTAAGGTATAATAGAAAGTCCAAAAGCAAAATACACTCCATTCCTAGGTCTACCACTTATCAACTGTGACTCTTGAAGGAGGTTACTTAGCTTTTTTTGAACCTCAGTTTTTGCATCCATAAGAAGGAGATAACAACAAATGTGAGTATAAAATAAGATGAGAAAAGCATTTTTCATTTTTTATACTGTGGTAAAGCAGTATAAGAACATTATTTGCCAGAATTGTTTGTTGTGAGCCCAATAGAGAGGCCCTGATAATGGAGGATAATTTAAAATCTCATGAAGGCACACTTCACTCTCCAAAGTCAAGACAAAACAGACTGTTCTTGTGTCTATCACGAAAACACTCATTTATGGGCTGGATTCTCAAGTAAATTACAGAAGTCACTCAATACTCAGTTTGACTTTGGAAGGACCATAGAGATAAAGTGAATCTTGGTCTATATCAGTCTAGTTAAAGGAAAAATAAATGAAGTAATCATATTTCCCCATGGATTGGCAATATAGACTGTAAGTCTCAAATATTGTTTTTAATGGGCATCTATCATCTATAAAAAAATTCTTAATGAATATTTTGGACAAATTAAAACCTAATCCTAAATATTCTGTGTTTTTTAACAGTAATTTCTATTAATTCAGGCCATCTTTTTCTCTCTCTCACTCTTTCATTTTCTATCTGCACATTCTTAAGGCAGGGGCATATTTGAGACTCTCATAATTCCTACAAGTTAAAAGTTTTGCCAATCCCCACTACAAGAAATACTCAAGAAGGCCTTCAGGCCTGAAAAAAAGAAGAGAAAGGGAACACAAAGCTTGGAGGAAGGAGAAAAGTAGGTAGACAAAATCAGAGAAATAGTAGATCTTTACCGGAATAGGTTAGCAACCACTTAAATACTAAACTCAAAGATCAAAGGAAGAAATTCACCAAAAATAAATTTAACCTCATCACTGTAAACACACAGCCACAACACAAGATAGAATAAGGTATAACAAGAGCAACTTAGAAGGGGAAGAGGAAAGTGACTGAATTGACTTAGTATAAGGAAATAGGAGGCTATCAGATAATGGACTATCTCATACACAAGATTTTTTGCCCAAACCTCAAGGTAACCACTAAACAAATAATCAAAGCAAAACCACATATGATAAACAAAGAGAAAACTAGAAGAATCATAAGACAAAACAACCAAACTGAATTGGCAGTCCAAAACAAATGGGAGAAGAAACAAAGGAAATGCAAAAGAACCAGAAAATAAGTGACAAAACAGCAACATTAAGCCCTCATATATCAATAATTACCCTAAATGTAAATGGATTGAACTTTCCAATCAAAAGATACAGAGTAGCAGGATGGATTAAAAAGCAAGACCCAACAATATGCTGCCTTCAGGAAACACATCTTAGCACTAAAGACAAGCACAGGCTCAGAGTGAAAGGATGGAAGACAATACTCCAAGCTAATGGCAAACAAAAGAAAGCAGGTGTTGCCATACTCATATCAGACAAAGTAGACTTCAAGATAAAACAGGTTAAGAAAGACAAAGAAGGGAAATATATAATGATAAAAGGGACACTACATCAAGAAGACATATCACTTATAAATATATATGCACCCAACATAGGAGCACCAATGTACATAAAGCAACTATTAACAAACCTAAAAGGAGAAATCAACAACAACACAATAATAGTAGGGGATCTTAACACCCCACTTACAGCAATGGATAGATCATCCAGACAAAAAGTTAATAAAGAAATATTAGACTTAAATGAAAAACTGGACGAGATGGACCTAGTAGACATATACAGAGCACTCCACCCAAAAACAGCTGACTGCACATTCTTCTCAAGCGCGCATGGAACATTCTCTAGGGTTGACCATATGTTGGGAAACAAAGCAAGCCTCAATAAATTTAAGAAGATTGAAATCATAACAAGCATCTTTTCAGACCATAAGGCTATGAAACTGGAAATGAACCAGGAAAAAAAAACTGGGAAAGTGACAAAAATGTGGAGATTAAACAACATGCTACTGAACAACCAATGGATCATTGATGAAATTAAAGGAGAAATCAAAAACTATTTGGAAACAAACGAAAATGATAACATGCCATATCAAACCATATGGGATGCAGCAAAAGCGGTCCTGAGAGGGAAACTCATAGCGATACAAGCCCACCTTAACAAACAAGAAAAAGCCCTACTAGGCAACCTTAAATTACACCTAACAGAACTAGAAAAAGAAGAACAAACAAAGCCCAAAGCCAGCAGAAGGAGAGAAATAATAAAAATCAGAGCAGAAATAAATGAAATTGAGACCAAAAAAACAGTAGAAAGGATTAATGAAACAAAGAGTTGGTTCTTCGAGAAGATAAACAAAATCGACAAACCCTTAGCCAGGCTTACTAAGAAAAAAAGAGAAAAGGCTCAAGTAAATAAAATTAGAAGTGAAAGAGGAGAAATTACAACGGATACCATGGAAATACAGAGGATTATAAGAGAATACTATGAGAAACTATATGCCAACAAATTGGACAATCTAGAAGAAATGGATAAATTCTTAGACTTATACAACCTCCCAAAATTGAACCAAGAAGAAATGGAGAATCTGAATAGACCAATAACAAGTAAAGAGATTGAAATAGTAATCAAAAACCTCCCAAAAAATAAAAGTCCAGGACCAGATGGCTTCTCCAGTGAATTTTACCAAACATTCAAAGAAGATTTAATACCCATCCTTCTCAAACTATTCCAAAAAATAGAAGAAGATGGAACACTTCCTAAATCATTCTATGAGGCCAACATCACCCTGATACCAAAACCAGACAAAGACAATACAAAGAAAGAAAATTACAGGCCAATATTGCTGATGAACATTGATGCAAAAATCCTCAACAAAATATTGGCAAACCGAACACAACAATACATTAAAAAGATCATACACCATGATCAAGTGGGATTTATACCAGGGACGCAGGGATGGTTCAACATCCGCAAATCAATCAACGTGATACATCACATCAACAAAACAAAGAATAAAAACCACATGATCATCTCAATAGACGCAGAGAAGGCATTTGACAAGATACAACATCCATTTATGATAAAAACTCTCAATAAAATGGGAATAGAAGGAAAGTACCTCAACATAATAAAGGCCATATATGACAAACCCACAGCCAACATCATACTCAACGGGGAAAGAATGAAAGCCATTCCTCTGAGAACAGGAACAAGGCAGGGCTGCCCACTCTCACCACTCCTGTTCAACATAGTACTGGAGGTTTTGGCCAGAGCAATTAGGCAAGAAAAAGGAATAAAAGGAATCCAAATACGTAACGAAGAAGTGAAACTCTCACTATTTGCAGATGACATGATTGTATATATAGAAAACCCTAAAGAATCTGTTGGAAAACTATTAGAAACAATCAACAACTACAGCAAAGTTGCAGGGTACAAAATCAATCTACAAAAATCAGTTGCATTTCTATATGCTAATAATGAACTAACAGAAAGAGAGCTCAAAAAGATAATACCATTTACAATTGCACCAAAAAGAATAAAATACCTAGGAATAAATCTTACCAAGGAGGTGAAGGACCTATACAATGAGAACTACAAGACATTATTGAGGGAAATCCACGATGACATAAAGAAATGGAAAGATATCCCATGCACGTGGATTGGAAGAATAAACATAGTTAAAATGTCTATATTACCTAAAGCAATCTGCAGATTCAATGCAATCCCAATCAGAATCCCAATGACATTCTTCACAGAAATAGAAAAAAGAATACTAAAATTTATATGGGGCAACAAAAGACCCCGAATAGCTAAAGAAATCCTAAAGAAAAAGAACAAAGCAGGAGGCATCACAATTCCTGACTTCAAAACATACTACAAAGCAATAGTAATCAAAACAGCATGGTACTGATACAAAAACAGACACACAGATCAATGGAACAGAATTGAAAGCCCAGAAATAAAACCACACATATACGGACAGCTAATTTTCGACAAAGGTGCTAAGAACATGCAATGGAGAAAGGAAAGTCTCTTCAATAAATGGTGTTGGGAAAACTGGACAGCCACACATGCAAAAGAATGAAAGTGGACCATGTGCTATCGCCATTCACAAAAATTAACTCAAAATGGATCAAAGACCTGAAGGTGAGACCTGAAACTATAAAACTCACAGAAGAAAATATAGGCAACACACTATTTGACATTGATTTTAAAGGAATCTTTTCGGATGACATGCCTACCCAGACTAGGGAAACTAAAGAAAAAATAAACAAGTGGGACTTTATCAGATTAAAGAGCTTTTATAAGACAAATGAAACCAGAATCAAGATGAACAAACAACCAACCAGCTGGGAGAGAATATTTGCAAAACATACATCTGACAAGGGGTTGATCTCCATAATATATAAAGAACTCACACAATTAAACAACAAAAAAACAAACAACCCGATCAAAAAATGGGCAGAGGAAATGAACAGACACTTCTCCAAGGAAGATATACAGATGGCCAATAGGCACATGAAAAGATGCTCAACATCACTAATCATCAGGGAAATGCAAATCAAAACAACACTAAGATACCACCTCACGCCTGTTAGAATGGCTATAATCACCAAGACAAAAAACAACAAATGTTGGAGAGGATGTGGAGAAACAGGAACGCTCATACACAGCTGGTGGGAATGCAAATTGGTGCAGCCTCTATGGAAAATGGTATGGAGATTCCTCAAAGAATTAAAAATAGAGATGCCCTATGATCCAGCCATCCCACTACTGGGGAATCTATCCAACGCACCTGAAATCAACAATCCAAAGAGGCTTATGCACCCCTATGTTCATTGCAGCATTATTCACCATAGCCAAGAAGTGGAAGCAACCTAAGTGTCCCTCGACTGACGATTGGATTAAGAAAATGTGGTATATATATACAATGGAATACTACTCAGCCATAAAAAAAGACAAAATCGTCCCATTTGCAACAACATGGATGGGCCTGGAGTGTATTATGTTAAGTGAAATAAGCCAGAAAGAGAAAGACAAACACCGTATGATCTCACTCATATGTGGAATATAAACCAACACATGGACAGAGAAAACTGGACTGTGGTTACCAGGGCAGTGGGGGCGGGGGGTGGGCACAAGAGGTGAAGGGAGTCATATATGTGGTGATGGACAAACAAAAATGTACAACCTAAAATTTCACAATGTTAGAAACCATTAAAACATCAATAAAAAAAAAAAAAGTTTTGCCAAGTTTATTCCTTTTCAGGGTGCTACAAGCATAACTATAGAAAACTGTAGTCTTCATAATTCAGAATTCCAGAACACTTTCTGGATATGGTGCAGTGCTAGTGAAACATTCTGCAATTGTTAGAAACGGATGTTGGCTTTGAAGAGGAAATTGAATGTCCCTCTGAAGTTTAAGGTGAGGGTGACAGTCAAAAGTCAATGTCAGATGTATTTTTTCAAATTCCTTGAACTCCAATATAAACAGAAAAAGAGAAGTTTCATTAATTTCCTTTGAGTTTCAAATGAAAAATAAAACACAAATTTGAGATAACATTAAAATCAAGAAGAAACTGCTTGAATCTTTGCTGGAAAGAAATTATTTTCTAGAATGGGCTTTGTCAATGTACCTATCAGTGAATCTTTTCCCTTCATTGCCTTGCTAACCACAGAAACGTTAATGCTATTTGAATTTTAATGCTATTTCTCTTCTCTTTATAATGTCTTCTCAACCATCACATTTGTCCTACTGCTTGGATAATTGGTCACTACAACAAATCTCACTGCTCCTCATTGTTTGTCAACAGAAGGAAAACAACTAATTAAAAATTCCTGCTCCCTCTCAGCAAACCAACAGCTGATCTATTCTTGTGACCTGGAATACCAGGAATGCAAATCTAAGTCGGGAGCACTAGCATCCCTTCCTTCTCTACTTTAGACACTGCCCCACTTCACCATAAGATGCCATCACAACTCATCCACTCCTTTATTATGAAGCATACAACCCAGAAATGGGTAGCACACAAACCTGGACTAAAATACATCATGGCAACTAGGTCAGGAGCCACCAGTGGGCACTCTTCTGTGGCTCCTTCTGTGTGAACCCTATTGCTCATTTCTTGGAACTAACCAAAGTAAAATGACTTAAAACCTTCACAGAAGGAACAGACAAAATAATAGCCAGAGCATTTCAACTAAATTGCCCTAATGTATCACTGACAGAACCTTATTAGTCTTCATATCCAATTTATCTGTTCAAATCCTGTTGCTCTTCTTTATGCAGAGTTATTTTTGAAGTTCTTTGGAGGTCTGGGACCAGACGAAATCAGCAGGACACGGAGTAGTAGGATAATCACTCTTTAAATAATCAATTATATCTCTGGCATTATTGAAATCAATTCTTTCCTGGCAAAAACTTAAGAAATCTTGTGTCAAGTGACAATGCTAATAAGTTTCTGTTCTGTGAAACCACGCTTAAGGACATGCATACCTGGCAGACTCTTGACCCTGGCACTCAGCTTCAATGCCATTTCGGTGGTGGGTCTTCTCTTTCAGTTCTGTTGTTTTGCTTCCACATTCACTGTTTTGGCTGTAGAGCAAGTTGAGAAAAACAAAAGCCATCATGCTCCATGTCATGGCTTCTCTCTGTGTATGGAGTTAACTGCCTGCAGTTGGCATGTTATGTTAGCCATAGGCCACTTGGTAACTCCACCATGTGTGAGGAAATGGTGATTTTTCTCAGGAATAGTTTGCTTTTTGTTTTTTTTTGTGGAGGAAGATTAGCCCTGAGCTAACATCTGTGGCCAATCCTCCTCTTTCTGCTGAGGAAGATTGGCCCTGAGCTAACATCCGTGCCCATCTTCCTCTACTTAATATGTGGGATGCCTGCCACAGCATGGCGTGATAAGCGCTGCATTGGTCCACGCCCAGGATCCAAACCCACAAACCCCAGGCCGCCAAAGCAGAGCACGCAAACTTAACCACTATGCCACTGGGCCGGCCCCTCAGGAATAGTTTTGGACAAGGAAAGAGAAGCCACCACCTTCCCAATAACTCATTCCAAGACCTTGAAGTGATCGTTTAACTTCTCAGGGTCTTACTTTCTAACTTTGAAAAATAGAAAACAAACACGTTTCCTCCAGCCCATGTGCTGGACTATTCTGAAGTTTGATTGAGTTATGTAAAGCATTTTGGAATTATAAAGACGTATGTAAATGCAAGAAATGATTATACCACCTGGTCATATTTACTTCCTGTCAATGCTACATTATTTAGTCTTATTACAAGGGATTAACCATATTCTGTGTGATGTTAAAATCCTGTTAGAATTCACTGTCTGAAAGAAGCAAGCCTTTTTTGATATGCAATTTCAACTAATTTTGTATAGTTTATTCACCCTCAGATTAGTCTCTACAACACATTTAAAAAATATTTACAAATTAAATATTTCAACCACACTTTGTCCTTTCTGTTCAGTGTTCTTAGACTAATATTTCTCTTGGTCTAAGAAACCATTTGTTTGTATTCTGATAAAAATTTAGTACATGATATTTCTACATCACATTTCTCTTTCTCTGTCTATTCATCATCCTATTTCCTCATCTTCCTGCATATTCTCACACATCTAAAGATGCACCCAGCATTTTCTCACTTACACCTTGGAGCTCATTTCCAGACAAGAGATTCAAGGTCTCATTTCAGGTTCTGCACCGCAACCCGTTAGCCCCTTAACAGCTCCTGCTCCCTAGATACCTAATTCATCTTTGTAGTCACATATAATATAGGTTATTCACTATTTCATATGGAAAGTGCTTTCTCTCCCATATTCAACATTGGGGGGACCTCATTTGAGTCATATTCCCCACTAAATACGGAAATAAGACAAGGAATAAATTCTAGATTATTAAAGGACTGAAGTGGAGAAACAGGTACAAACATTGCCTGGGATGTCAGAGAGCAGGTATGCATACTTCTCCTCACTACAACAAAAGGGTATATATGTATTAAGAACGGTTATTTCAGGTGTAAAGCTCCCTCTCAAGTTCTCCAACCCATAAGGATATTTGACACATATGTGTTATATTAGTTACCTCAGTCACCTCCAATAAGAGGCAACTCGTGGAGTGTACTAACTAAACACCCAGGATCTTTTATATGCCTTGGATAGGAAACAGTATTGAGTCATCCAAGCTGCTTGATTTTGTAGTTGAGAGGCATCGGTTACTAAACTGCTGTGATATCAAGCACACGCACAGGGAGAGCATACTGTTGGGTATTTTTATAAGGAATTAGTCAATGTAATTGTGGGCTGTAAAGAGATTGTTAGACAACCTCATTACATGTTGTAAACACTTCATCACATGACATCTTTCCATGTCATAAATACATCATCAGGGACCATTATGTTCTCTAATGATGACTTCTCACATCCATTCATCATACAAAAATGAATAAATGCCTAAGCAGAGCATAATCTGTGCAGTTTTTCACTGCTATCATAACTTCATCTGTAGAATTTCTTATGATGTGCCGTATATTTACACATGCTGTTACACGGCAAGAAGATAAATGTATTTGCTCTTTGCTCTTTCTTCTTACAATCACCTCTAGCTAAAGGTAATAAAATCTGAGCTGACCTGTATAGTTTGTAAAAGAATATTTAAAGAAAGAGGAAGAAGAAGAAAAGAAGAAAGAGGAGGGAAAGAGGTCGGGAGGAGAAGGAGAAGGAAATGAAAAATAACAATTTAAAACTATTTAAAATAATTGTGTAATATAGACTTATTTGTGTGTATATGTGTTAATTCTTTCAGACATGTTTGACTTTAGACATGCTTTACAATTAATTTACATGAGGCAATAGAACTGGTCACTCTCTGTGCACAGGGTTTTAATGTTAATTTCAATTTATTTGCTAAGGCCACATGGTGTATATTGTCATTAGTTCACAGTTTCTACCTTTTTGGACCACTCCTTCCCAATACCCATTTCTTAGAGTATGGGATGGAGGAGGACATCTATAAAATAAGATCAGACTAAAGCAATGGTTTCCAAACTTGTTCTATGACGCCATTTATACTGTTCTTGGGTCTCCAAAGCCTCCTAAAGATGAGGATGGTGAGCTAGGCAGTCTCAGCCCGCCCCCCCACCTCAACCATGTGAAGTTCCACTTTCATCTGTTTTCTAATCTATCAGAGCATAAAATTCACTGAACTAAATAATATCCATGTTTCTTTAAGACTTAGACGTCCATGATCTTTTATCTGTGCAAGATTACCAGGGATTATCATGGGATGGTGGTAGTGGGCAAGAACTTTCAGGCAGGATAGCCCTTGGTCTAGGCCTCTCATTCACTAAAGCCTGTAAATTTAGACTTTTGATGTTATCACAAAGTGAAGTCATATATATCCATGGTGTTTGTGTGTGCCCATGTACATGTGTGTGGTGTTAATTTGTTAAACACAAACATTTAAACATCTCATAATTTATATCACCCTGAATTGGCATTGCCTCATTTGCAAACGTACAAGGAAATCTTAAACCATGGAAACTGTTTATCCATTTCTTGACCTCTGAGGGGTTCCACTGGTCACCTAGCAATACACTGGTAAAATTCAAGCCATGTCATCCATCTTCAAGTCTAATAAGTCACCCCTGGGGGTTGTGAACTTCCTTTGCTAATCAGAGCATATGCCAACACTAACTGGGTTCTTCTTAGGGGCTAAGAACTACACAGATCACTTCACTAGGTCTGTTGATTTAATCCTCACAACATCCTATTATTATCTATGATTATTCCAATTTTCAGGTGAGGAATTTTTAGAGAGGTTAAACAAGCTAAAATCAAATAGGCAGTAAGTAAGCGGCAGTGTCATTCCAACCCAGGCAGGCTGCTTCCTTAGACCAAGAGATTAATTACTGAGTTCCATTTGCATTAATGTTAATACAAATCACTGCTCTTTTCTCTTTGGAACGTATTGGAAATGTCCAAGAATTAACCCAAGAAAGGAGCAATTTGCTTTTTGTTGTTTATATACTTTTCTTTTAGTCCCTCTAATTGAGGATAGTAAAATGAAACAAAACAGTAAATTTAAAATTAATTTTCTAATATTCATGAAAATAAACAGGTATAAACAAAATTTAAATAATTAAGGACCCAAATAATTTTTTGGGTTGTTTGCAAGTACTCAAGCTTAGAACTGCATAAATTCTTTTGTAATTGTATATATATACACATATATATTTTATATTATATATATGTATATATAAAATATACATACATATACACACATATATACGTAAAATTTACCTACATACATACATATACAAAATAACCTAATAACATAGTATAATAATTTCTTTAAGGAAATTCTTTTAGACATAGCCTGGACAATTCTGACTGAAAAGAATCAATGGTCAGAATATATAAGGAACTCCCACAACTCAACAAAAAAAGAAACAAACAACCTAATTCAAAAATGGGCAAAGGATGTGAAAAGACATTTCTCCAAAGATGATATACAAATGGTCAATAAGCACATGAAAAGATGGTCATCATCTCTAGTCATTAGGGAAATGCAAAACAAAACCACAATGAGACACCATTTCACACCCATTAGGATAGCTATTATAAAAACAAAAACAGAAAACAGTAAGTGTTTTGAGGATGTGGAGCAATAGGGACACTTACACACTGCTGGTAGCAATGTAAAATGGTGCAGCTGCTGTGAAAAGCAGTTTGGTGGATCATCAAAAAGTTAAACATAGAATTATTATATGTATATTATTATATGTATATGTATATTATTATATACACAATTCCACTTTTGGGTATATACTCAAAATAATTTAATATAGGGACTCAGATACTGGCACATCAGTGTTCCTATCAGAAGTATTCACAATAGCCAAAACGTAAGAACAACTCAAACGTTCACATACAATGGAATATTATTTAGCCATAAAAAGGAATGAAATTCTGATACATGGTACAACATAGATGAATCTTGAAAATATTATGCTAAGTGAAATAAGTCAGACACAAAAGGACAAATACTGTATGATTCCACTTATACAAGGTACCTTGTATAAGAACGGGCACATTCGTAGAGAGAGAAAGTAGAATGGTGGTTTCCAGGGGCTGGGGGGATGGGAGCATAAGGAGTTATTGTTTAATGGGTACAGAATTTCTGTTTGGAAATGATGAAAATGTTCTGGAAATAGACAGTGATGATGGTTGCACAACATTGTGAATGTACTTTAATGCTACTGAATTATACAATTAAAAATGGTTAAAATGGTAAATTTTACATTATGTATATTTTACCATAATAAAAATACAAAAGAACCAATCGTTAATATTTTTTCAAAGACTCCTTTTGAAATAATTAAAGTAATATCCTCTAGTTGATAATCTTGTTACTTTCTTAAATTCTGGCCATATATACATATGGCCGAGATGATTCCAGTTGATAAGTTCAGCTCTTCACTGAATAAAGAAATCATGATCTACCTCACACAGTCTACTTGCTTGCTCTCTGTACATTTAAATTATAATGTTACCATGAAGAGGGAAAATTATACCCTAAAAATAGATTTATTCAGTACACACTCTCTATAATACATTTATAGCTGTGTTCTTCCCTCACAGTATATTGCAGACAAACAGAGAGAGAGAGAAACAGAGAAAGACTTAGAAATGAATCACATTCAAAGTTAATGGCCTTTCTTATTTTCCATGCATCCTTAAATTTGAAGAGCTAAACCCAAAGGACTGTATCATAGCTTTACACTTCCTAGTGGTGACAGACGAAAATAAAGTTTGACTCAGCCTAACAGGAAAAACCTGACTCATTAAAACTCAAAGCCCTGACTCTTGCAGGAGGTGTTTGGGGCAAATCTTTGATGTTGATCCCTAGAAGAGAAGAATAAATGCGGAATGATCTCACACACCAATAAATGGAAATGATGAAATGAGTGCAATTACTAAGGAAATTACAATGAAAGGAAAAGATGAATGAATCCATCACAATATTGATATTGTGAGGAGCTGAAAATATGCATATTGACTTTTTGAAATATACTATTAAATAATTTCCAACTAGAATTTATAAGACCCAAAGGTAATACCACTCTTATGCAGTTTTCTTAGCTTGCTTTGTCTAAACAACACTGCCCGAAGGCCCTAAATAACCATACGTCTCTTGACTTAGTTTGGCTGTACAAAATAGACAACGACGGGAGAAAATAATTTACTAAAACTGGTCTATGTACCGTTTCATCTCCCGGTATACTTTTATGTCCACAATAAGGGGTACAGTAATTAATTATCCATTTCTGTGGTTTCTCTCACAAAATGGGAAAGAGAAAGGAAAGTAGATAGAAAGCTTTGCTTTACGTGTACATGGTTTGAGGGGATTTGCTTCAGAGCAGGCTTCTATGTGTTAACTCTGGCATGCTTTCCACTCTAGGGAATGGATAGAGGCAATACACTAGCACAAGGCAATGTCCAAACCCTTCACTCGCATACACACACACGCACACATACACTCGCTCTCTTTGCAGTCTTTCCTCTCTCTGCTTGCTGGGTAGCTTTTCTGTACTAATCTATTGATTGCTGCTTTACTGTGAGGGAAATAGACTCTCATAAAACCACTTCATCATTTGTACAAAGAATCCTACTCAAAGCATTAGGAATTCTTATCAAAGTATTCAGAGGCATACACAAATGAGAATGATCATGGAGATTACAGTAAGAAAGAATCAACTATTAGCTTCAGTTCCAGGTAAAAGAAGAGGTTTGCAGAGCCCCAGGCTAACTTCGCACTCTATGCTTTCCTTTCTACCTACACTCCCAAATTAGAGGATGGCTAAAGGAAGCTCTCTCAATGGGAAGAAGGGATGGTGTTGCTATGGGCATGGCTGGAATGTTTCAGGGGGATGGGGTTGGGGAGGAGGGGAGGAACTCTCTGGAGGGAGTGGGGACTGTGCATGTTTAATAAGTTCAAACCTCTTCCACAAATTAAGTGAAATATTTTTAAAGGAAACAATATTACCTAAGTTTTATTTGTTTCAGCTACTTGGTTACAACTCCACACGGACACAATTAATGGAGGAAATAGAGTATTTTATAAGCCCAAGACTCTCAGTCAATCTGTGACCCAGAGAAATTCTCTGCCTTAATCACCATACATTCCTTTTGGATAGCTCTTATATTGCCAAAATAATTATCCCAGGCTTAAGAAAAGATTTTGTCTAGTCACTCTCCCAAAGTTATAACATTTGGGAAGTAGAATGCTTCAATGGGTAAATTAATAGTGAACTTTGTCCTCTTTTCCAATATTTGCATGCGTATTTTTAAGCAACCCTTAATAACGTACTATTTCAGAGGTACCTGTGTGCACACACACAGGCCATTGAAAGCCAAGTTTTCTGTAAATCTAAGAATTGATGGGCAGCCTGGATAGCCTGAAAGTTCTGTTCCCAGGAAATGAATCCCCTTGCCCAGCCCAGATGTACTCACCAATAAAAAAAGAAAACAGCTTTTAATTGATCATGCAAACAATGAAATGTCCTGAAAACTAGATATGTTAAGAAGTAAAGGAAAGAAAGCAAAAGAAGCAAAGAAAATCACTCGATTTGCCCAAATTTTAAGGAAAAGAAAACTAACTCCAGAAACTACTGAGTGGAGAAAAACATCAAAAGTTTATGGGAACAGAATGGTGGAGCTTTCAATTCATAAAGACTATTTTTGTTGTTCTCCATTAGATAGAATAATGAAAGACATTTCACAAAATTCCTAAATAATTTTCGTAGAGTTTTCGCAATTCTGATTTTTGAAAATAAACTATTTTCTTCCTTCTGGGAAGGATAATCTTAAAGGTAATATATGTCCTTTATTTCGTTCCTTCATATGCAAAGAAAACCAGAAAGACACCTCTTAAGTATAATAATGAAGATGCACTACCAGCAACTCCTTGAGTGCTCGAGACAAGCTAGGGTGTCATCTTGAGTATTACCCTGAAATGTAATTGCATCCTAACATTTTGTTCAGACACCATAAAAGGCAGCCAGGCCAAGTTCATCAGCTGAAGTGTACACTGCGAACATTCCTAATCTCTGAAGAGCATGGCAAAATAAATAATCACTCCACCTACTTTGTTTCTGCCTTTCCCTTCCCTCCACACCTATAAATATGGTTTATTGTATACACAGCTTTTAGGGTCAAGTATTAATGGTGAGAACCATTAAGAGGGCAAAGGTCAGTGGCTCCTGACTTTAGTGACCCTTAAATTTAATCTAGCGTGGTAGGAATAGAATTAAAAGTGATGAACTTGCAAAGTGTGATAAAACCTGCTTTATTCACACAATTGGTCAGTAACAGAGGAATGAAAGAAATTTAAACAATAAAAATGAACTTTGTGATCTAATTACAGCCCCAGAGTTAAAGGTGAACATTCACAGCCCATTGCTACGCATGAAGGCCAAACGCCGACGTCTTTATAAAATATCATGTGGTTTTTGGGCTCCAGCAGCCGTTTTACAATTTTATCAAATACTGGTCTTTATTTTTATTTAGCTTTATGTCCACTTCAATAAGAGAGACGACAAGACAGCATTTTGGAAAATACTGAAACCAATTTCTTCAGCCCGGCTGAACTTTATCTTTCAAAATAAATCCTTCAAAATGGTCACCTTTACACCTATTATTTTTAGCCCTTTTCAACTTGAGAACTTAATATTCTAGTCTTTTCTCTTGCTTTCCCTTTTTCCACCTGTTTTCATTTAAATATATCCATTATTTTCCCTTGTGATTTGAAAGATAGTTTCAATTTATCTGTTTTTTTAAATACCAATAGTGCATTCTTTCTGATTTTATATTATTATTTCCCTTCAATAATTCCTTTCCTGAATTTTTGAAACCTATTCTAAGAAACCAACTTCCTAGAGTCTATTAATTTAGGAGTGGTTTTCAACTTTTTATTTTGAAATAATTTGATGTTTTTAAAAAGTTCCAAAAATAGTATAGATAGTTCTTACATATCCTTCACTCAGCTTTCCCAAATCTTAACAACTTACCTCATTACGAGGAAATTAATATTGTTAATACTATTAACTAATCTACAGAATTTATTCAAATTTCACCAGTTTTTCCACAAAGGATTTTTTCTGCCCAGGACCAATCCAAGATCCCACATTACACTTATTTGCCATGTCTCCTTTGCCATCTCAGGTCTATGACAGTTCCTCCATCTTTCCTTATCTTTCCTGACTTTGACTGTTTTAAAGTCAGTTATTTCATGGAATGTCTCTCTGTGAACTTATCTGATGTTTTCTCGTGATTAGGTTGATGTTATGCATATTTTGTAAGAATATCACAGAGGTGATATTGTGTCCTTCTCAGTGCATCATATCAGGAGGCACATGATGTCAATATGTCTTATAACTGGTAAAGTAAACCTTGATCATTTGGTTACCACGGTGTCTGCGGGACTTCTCCACTGTAAAGTTACTACTTTTCTCTTTGTAATTAATAAATATCCTGTGGGGAGATACTTTGAGACTATGTAAATATCTTGTTTCTCATCATATTTTTGCCCACTAATTTTAGCATCCATCAATCATTCTTGCCTGCAATAATTATTATTGTGGTTGCTTAACACTGATTTTCCATTTCCCTCATTGCTTCTTTGTTTTTAAAGATTTTATTTATTCATTTTTTTCCCCCCAAAGCCCCAGTAGATAGTTGTATGTCATAGGTTCACATCCTTCTAGTTGCTGTACGTGGGACTCGGCCTCGCGTTGGATGGAGAAGTGGTGCCTCGGGGCGCTCCCGGGATCCGAACCCGGGCCGCCAGCATCAAAGCGCGCGCACTCAACCGCTAAGCCACGGAGCCGGCCCTACCCTCATTGCTTCTGTATTTGTTGATTGGAATTCTACTGTAAGAAAGAGCTGTCCCTTCTCCCTTTTTATTTATTATTCAATTATTTATTTATATCAGATGCATGGATATTTTATTCTATGGATTATAATTCAATATTATCATGTTTTTGGCTCAAATTAGTCCTTGTTTTGGCCAAGAGCTCCTACAAGGTAGATTCTGTGTCTTTTTGACATGCTGCCATCATTTTTTTCACCACTTCCTAACTTTCTGATACCAGAAGATTCCACGTTCATCTTGTATTTTCTCTACCCCAACCCTGGAATCAACCAAGCAGCCTTTCTTCCTTTATTGGAAAATGATATTTAGAAACTAAAATATTGATGGAAGGTATGCTTATTGCTACTTAGGAAAAATATAGATGTATACTAACACACATATATACAAACATGCATATTTATTTCTGTATCTATCCATTTGTGTGTATATATGTAAAACCATGAATTTATACTATACCTCTGATTTCAACCCACCACCACAATGTTCATTCTAGTCCTCCCTTTTTCCTTGTTAATGGCTTCTTTGTCTGCCAGTGAGAAACCTAGCTCTCAAGATCCACAATTTATTTATTTGTTCAATCCTAGTATATACATAAATTAGTTTCAGAGCTGCTAAACTATACATATGTCAGAAACAAATTTACTAACTAGAGTATAACATTTGTGGATAGTTTTTTTTGTCTTTTACCTTAAGTATACAGACAAAATATTGTCTTTTTAAAGTTACTTAGCTCTCTTCTTCTTCATTCCTTCTGCATGATTAGGTTATTCATTTGTAATATAGTTAGGTTCATTTGATATCGTTCGTATTCATATACACCTGGTAATTTTAATCACTCATTAATTTTTTGATCATCCAAGCATTATCATGGTTCAGAGTCAAAGTTATACAACAAGATAAAACGCAGAGAAGTGTTACTCACTTGTCACCTGTACTATCCCATTTTCTCCACTCCTTTTATGCATGCACACATACATACATACATACACACCGTCATAGCTAACCAGCCTTTTTATTTTCTGGTTTACCCTTCCTGTATCTCTTTTTGGCACAAATGAGCAGAAACATGCATATTTTCTAATACCCCACTCTTTATTACATGAAGGGGAGCACCCTACAGGTATCCTTCATGCTTTGCCTTTTTCATTTAATGGTGTGTCCTGGAAATCACCCCATATAAGTTTTTAGAGATCTTCCTCATTCTTCTTTACAGCTCCACAGTACTCCACTGTGCATAAGAAGAAATTTTTCCATGCTTTCTTCTACTACATGTGTGGTTTCACTATTTTGTGTTTAGATATCTAACCCATTTGGAGTTTATTCTTGTGCATGCTATGAGGTTTAAATATAACTGTTCTTTTTTAAAATGGCTGACCAGTTATTCTTGCACCATAGATCAAAAAGTTAATTTCTGCCCCAGTGGTTTGAGATGCCACTTTTATCATGTACTAAATTTCCACATATATATACTTGTGTCTATTTCATACTTAATATTCTATTCCATTGATTAATTTCTCTATCTATGCTTTAGTACCACACTGTTTTAATTTTATAAGCTTTATAGTATGTTTTTAACTTCTTGGTAGGACTACTTCCCTTTTGTGTCCAGATTCTTCTTTTAATCCATAGACTATAAACTTGGGTGCATACAGGGCCAAGAAGGCAACACAAATAAGTGATGTTGACAGGGCTTAAGTAATAGGGAGTGGTGGAGACTATGGAAAGTAGGAGAGTTTCCTGTATGTCCAAACTAAAGAAAACAGCTGCTCTTCAGCTCCAGCCAATTGTTTCCCAGTGGGAATGTAGGTCTAATATTGTAAGATCTAATTTTTCAAGATGAGATAAGACATGAGATTTTTACAAGAATCTCCCAAATTTAAAATGTTAGTTCAATGGCAATGAATTACATTTTTTTCAGTTTTATGTTAAGCACTGTGCTGAGCCAAAAAGTAGAGTCATATGTAAGCTACATACAGCCCAAAGATTTCTAGTTTGCACACTCTGCTATGCACAAGAAAGTTGCTAAGGAGTGATGTAAAGAGAATTTTCTGATTAATTTTTCCCTGAATTGTTGAAGAAATCAGTTTTTCAAAAGGTACATACACTTATCTCAATGACGAGCAAAGGGAATAAGGGTGTCCAGAGATTAGAATTAAAATGGGTAAATAGTTCCTATCCTTGTATTTCAGAAAGAAAAAGAATAAGTTATCCTTATGATTGTTATCCTACTGCTGTCTCAAAATGTTGATTATACAAAGTAAAATAAGGTTAATTGCAAAAGAACTTTGAATGAAGTTTTAGTACTATTTATAATTTAAAATGAAATGCATATGTGTCAAGTCATCATACAAGAGAAGAGAAAGACTAATAGTATTTTTTATTTCAGATTATTTTTCAAATATATTTTAAAAGCTTTTAATCATAAACCATGAAATAAAAACTAAATTTAACAATGCCATGTGGTATAAAATGAAAAGTATAAAATCTCTTTCCTTCACCTCCACCAAAACACAGATTCATATGAATCCTTCCATGCATACATATATAAGTATAAATTTTAAAAATATATCATCATGAATATATTGTTCTGTATCTTGCTTTTTTTCACTTCCTTATCACTTTATATGGAGTTACCTCATTCTTTGAATTGCTGCAAAATATTCTATTATGTGGATTGTATTTAGTTAATCTGTTAATCAATAGATATTTATATTGTTTTTAGTTTTTGATATTTCAAACCATGCTGAAATGTTAATCACAATAGTCAAGATATGGAAACAACCTAAGTGTCCAGCGATGCAAGAATGGATAAGGAAATTGTGATATATATATAATAGAATATTATTCAGCCTTTAAAAAGGAGATCCTTCCATTTGCAACAACATGGATGAACCTAGACGTGAAATAAGCCAGACAGAAAGAAAAAAAACTGCATGATCTTACTTATATGTGGAATCTAAAAAAGTCAAATACATAGTGGGAAGCAGGGAGGTAAGGAAAATAAGGAGAGTTGGTCAAAGGGTACAAAGTTGCAAATTTGTAGGTTGAATAAGTCTATAGATCTAACGTACAACATGATGACTACAGTTAAGAATACTGTATTGAATACTGGAAATTGCTTTAGATTTCAGGTACTCTCATCACAAAAAAAATGGTAACTATGTGAGGAGATGATATGTTAATTAGCTTTAATATAGTAATCATTTCACAATGTGTGTATATATATGTATCAAATCATCATGTTGTACACCTTAAATATACACAATTTTTATGAAATAAAATAAAATTAAAAACAAAGTTATACATTTTGTACTAAAAAAAATTAACTAGAAATAAAAAACATTTAATTTTACATAATTTGTATCAATAACAATAACACCTAACTTGGAAAAAATGATGAAGATTATTTGTGTCCACATGCAAGTGTACCTGTTGGGTAAATCCTTAGAGATGCAATTGCTGGGTCAAACGATGTGTGCAATTCAAAATTTTTATACTTATAGCTCAAATATAAAATAAACTGATTAAATATATAATATTTATGGCAAATATTGAGTATTTTTCTGGATTGATTCTAAAAGTTTAAATTTATTATTTAAATGAGAAATTTTGGTATGTTAACTACAGACATTTTCCTACTTAAAAATCATGTGCTATAATATTTCTGTATTTAATTTTGAAAACATTGTATTTATTTATTTATTTTTTTATTTTTTTGTGAGGAAGATCAGCCCTGTGCTAACATCTGACAATCCTCCTCTTTTTGCTGAGGAAGACTGGCCCTGGGCTAACATCCATGCCCATCTTCCTCCACTTTATATGGGACACCACCACAGCATGGCTTGACAAGCGGTGCATCGGTGCGCACCTGGGATCCGAACCGGCGAACCCCAGGCCGCCGCAGCAGAGCACACGCACTTAACCACTTGCACCACCAGGCCGGCCCCTGAAAACATTGTATTTATTATTATAACATTTATGTTTATTATTGAAGAAATTAGAAAACATAAATAAAGCCCAGAAATTTTACAACATGCCATGAAATAACCACCAATAACATCTTTCTCTACACATACTTAGAAAACATATTAGTAAACATATTAGTAGACATACTAATTTTACCAGAATGGTCATAATATATAAAATATTTTCTAAAATTCACTGGAAAAGTTACATTTATAAAATTATTTTAAATGGCATATCATAATGTAATAAACCAACGAATTATTGTTTGATATTTTCATGGTTTCTAAATTCGAATATGTCCTTGTTATAAACATGACATAAACTTTCTGAGACTGGGACTCTGCACATTGAGACAGTTTCATGAACATAGTAGATGCTCAATAAATATTTGCCAAATGCGTAAAAGAAGGATTAAATAAATACAATGATAAATTTTTGTTTCTGCTAAATATTTATTATTTCCTTAGGATAAAGTCCTAAAGGCATGAGAATTAAGTCTTTTGATATTTCCTCTGCCAAGATAGACTCTCTCAAAGTGTAGGAGACTATGGCTTCCTTAACCTGAACTCCATCAATGTTGGATGTCTTGTCATCTTTATGTAGGTACATATGTATGTGTGAGTATTTATAGCTAATACATAATATACATGTATATTATATATATTAACAGCAATTACAGAAACACATACATACAATATATATAGCAATATATATACAGCAATATATATATACATCATATATATACATTACACATACATATATACATATTTACACACACTCACATATATATTGTTAGCTTGTAATGTGGTAAGTGATATCTCAATTTTATTGTAATTGCTTTCTTTTTAAAATTAAGAACAAGTATAGAAAATTACAAAAGATAATATAACAAATGGTGTTTATCTGCCACCCCAAAATAAACAAAATTGGGTCATATATGCTTTAGACATTTTTAAAATAAAACATTGCAGTCAAATATGAAGTCTTTTATACTCCCCTCCTCAATCTTCTTTGCCTTTTCAGGTGCAAGCATTGCTGTAAATTAGTGTGTATTTGATGTATGTTTTTCTATTTTACCTTGTGTATATGAATTCAAAACCATATACTGCATTATTTTATATTTTCAATTTTCACATAAATGGTTTTTATGCTGCAACAAGCTTAAAAAAATCTCAACATTGTCTTTCTTTCTTCCACGTTATAGTTTTCATATGACTGTATTACAATTTATTTATTTTATTTTTAAGTTCTTTGATTATTATAAAATAATGATAGGTCTATTTTCATAAAATGACTTTCTTCTGTTATAAGTCATTCGTTGCCCACAATTATCTTCTGGCATTTAGTGTATCAATAAGATGCCTGAGACCACCTTGACTTTTATCATTTTCTCAGGTGTCTTTCTATACCCTTCCCGTGTCTGGATGTTTGCAGAATTCTTTCAAGTCCTTTTACGTTTGCCAGGATGAGACCAGGTGTGGGCCTTCTTTGCACTGATTTTACCCAGAACATGATAGTTATTCATGAGAAGGAAAATGATGATTTCTATAATTCTGCAAACCCCCTTCTTCAACTCATATCCCTTTAGTTATTGCTTCTGATCTATGTCCCCCAGTGGCTCATTTGGGAAGTCGTATTTTCCAGGAGTCATCTTTCTATTCATTATTCTCCTTATTGATCACTTGTTCTCATCATTTTCATTTTGTGCCCTTTTCCTCTAACTTCTTAATGAACTTCTCAAAATTATTTATTAGCTAGTTCAGAGATATTTCTTAGCATCACTTGCACTGCACAAATTAACATTTGTTTCTGATGCTGAAGGGTTTTTGTTTGTTTTTTGTGGGTGTGTATGAGGAGGATTGGCCCTGAACTAACATCTGTTGCCAATCTTCCTCTTTTTTGCTGAGAAAGATTGGCTCGCAGCTAACATCTTCCTCTATTTTTTGTATGTGGGATGCTGCCACAGCATGGCTTGATGAGCAGTGTGTCACTCCACGCTGGGGATTCAAACCTGCGAACCCTGGGCCAGTGAAGCCCAGCGTGTGAACTTAACCACTACACCACTGGGCTGGCCTCTGTTCATTTGTTTTGACTTATAATCCTACCTTAGCATACTTCCTTTTCCTTATAACAGTTGCCTTTTCATTATCAGGCTATATGTCAGCTTCATGGAAATCATGTCATCTTAGATTCTATGGAGGACGCAAGTTTCCTGAAATTTTCTTCTGTACGCAGGAGACAGTTTTCTTTTCTTTTTTTGTGAGGAAGATCAGCCCTGAGCTAACATCCATGCCAATCCTCCTCTTTTTGCTGAGGAAGACTGGCCCTGAGCTAACATCCATGCCAATCCTCCTCTTTTTGCTGAGGAAGACTGGCCCTGAGCTAAAATCCCAGCTGATCTTCCTCCACTTTATATGGGACACTGCCACAGCACAGCCTGACAAGCGATGCGTCAGTGCGTGCCCAGGATCTGAACCTGGGCCGCCAGCAGCGGAGTACACGCACTTAACCTCTATGCCACGGGGTAGGCCCCCATGGAGATCATTTTCCAAGGTTTGCACTACTTCTGAATCTTCTAGATTCTACTCCATTTCCATTATTCTAAAATGAAGTTTAGTCAGTTTCATCAATGAAAATATGGGAACATATAAAAATTAACTAAAACAACAATAGGAGCCAGAGATTATATAACACTAGCTCCATTTAATTTAATAAATATTCGCCATACACTCCCGATGTTTCAGGGACTACACTAGATGTTAGTAATACAAATATTAAAAAAGAAATTTTCCTCCACTTGAAGAATTTACAACCTAATGAACAATATAACTAAGAAATGATTCATTATAATGCTAATCAGACTAAGAGGAATGCTTTGTCAGAAGCAAAAGAAAGACCACTCCTCAACAGGTTTAGGGAAGTTTTCACAGATGAAATATAATTTAGTTGGGTTGTAAAATAATATGCATTTTAACAAGTGAAAAAGGATTCTTCTGAAGATCATTGAATAAAAGAAAAGTGTTTTGAAATCAGAAAAAATGTAATGATATATACATATACATATATGTGTGTATGTGTGTGTATATATACATATATATATATATTTATATAATTATATAACTATGTAAATATATGAAACTTGCATACCTTTCCATACCTGGAAACGTGGGACTTTATGCCTTATTACAATTTATATTATACAAAATATATGAAAGATTCAGGTGGAAGCCTCAGGCCGCGGGTTCTGGAAAGCATCTGATTATCCAGCCCTAAGTATTTCAAATTTTACCATGTTTTTACCATGTTCACCCACACTTCAACAGCCCTTCTGGAACCAAAAACATTTCAATCTCCTGTCTTGAGTCACTCTTTGACGAGACTACACAGTCTGGCTGTAGTTTATAATTCTGCAATCATTTAGACCATTTTTGCAAGTCAACCAAGTGGCCCCTCTACCCTTGAAGATTTGGTTGTATAACATGAAACAGCAGGGAGTCAAGAAGTTGAAATTTATTGATAGGAAGAGTTCTCCCGCCATAGGCTTATTATTGTACGATGTGCAAGAAATTCTTAAGTGAACTTTTCTTGCTCCATAAATACTGAGTCCTATATTCACACAACCATTAAATGTTATGGTTAGAATCATTGGAAGTCATCAATACCAATACCCTGAGACTTAGAGAGATTAAGCGATTTCCCCAAGGCCAACAGCTGATTGGAGACAAGAGAGGAGAATGGAAATCACCTTTCCCAAATCTACATTAAGTGTATTTTTGTTATACTCAGCAACTTATTATAGTATACTCTTTCATCAAACGCCAGAATTTGACACCAAGGGTCTGAGGACTTTTAAATGCCAAATACTGCAACCACCAGCCAGTGATGACTCCAGGAGAATGAAACTTCAGTGTGCATACGGATCATGTGGGGATCTTGCAAAATACAGATTCTGATGCCAGAGGTTGGGGGTGAGGCCTGAGATTCTGCATTTCTAACAAACTTCCAGGAGGTGATATCGATGCGGCTGGGCCACAAACACCCTTTGATTAGCAAGGAGTCAGATGACTTTTCAGGGATGTCTGTAGACCAAAGAGTTATATGTTTCTAGTCATTATCAGACAGGATGAGGACAGTATTTGGGATGAGCAGAGAGAATGAATAAAAAGCCAGGAAGATAAATGGAGAGGGCACTCAGGTAGAACAGAGGTGAATACAGAAACTTCACACAGGGTTTGGATTTATAATTATACGTTTGAAAAGAAGGGTTGATTTACTACCATCCTCCAAAAGCTATGTACCAGTCACCTCATGTGAAGCATATAGGGGGCATTCGTTTCAAGTCTGCTTTCCAATAAGCATTTTAGTAAGAAACACTTTATGTTAGTGTTTTCTCACAATGAATCCCCACCCTGCTGCTCTCTAAGGCCATCCCTTCTATACCTCTTGCCCTGCCTCCCAACATACCCAGGGTCATGCACACAATGAAAAGATTATTAGGGGGGCATTTACAGCTATCATCAACCTTGCTACTGAAATGCTCCAGGTGTGAGAGAAAGATAGAAATCACTCAACTTCACAGACAGAGGGTCCATCACCAAGAGCTGCAAAGATAAAACTGGGAAGAATCAGAGCTGGCTTAAGACTGACTAATTATCTTTCACATTACCCAACCAGCTTTATCTTGGTCCATTGAGGAATTTATCTTCATTTCGTCTCTTGTATTTAACTTGTTTGAACAGGAAATGAACTGCTCGAATTTCATGGGGCTGAGTGTTTAACCTGAATGAAACCACATGGACTAACTGCAAATACTGAAATGCTGATGGTGACTCAAAACGGGAGATCCTTGAGTCCTGCATTTGTAGCTAAAGACAGAAATGTTATTTATACCAAGTCAGCTGGCTTAAAGATATGTAAGCCATCCACATGAATTACACGTGGCTTATAAATAAAATAAAATAAAAAAATCAACATTGCCCCTTAAGGAAATCAGGCAGTATGCTTAAAAGAAACTATAATGGCCCTTACCTTCATTTATTAAAGTGTTGCTTTCCTGGGATTTTGGGTTTTGGAGGGAAGTTCTTTCTGTGTTAGCTGTGGACATACCATGTTCCTGCAGACTCAGGCCACAGGGCAAGAGAAGAAGGGCATTTTTGACAGAGATCAGGGATACCAACTGTGGTTTTACCCCAAAACAAGAGGCTGTTTTGCAAAAGAAGTTTGGCTCCTCCATCCCAACAGTGTAAAGGTTCAAAGCTCAAAGTTTTCCTCAAGATGGCTGCCCTCATGCAGAGCACAAGAGCATTTGTATTCTTCACCAGGGTAACTACAGATAACAGGACAGAGAACTTGTGTATTGAAGCCCCACGGGAAGCAAAATGACCTTTTCTCTTCCTTAAGGGAGAAAAGAATAATTGCTCTGTGGGTAGAAGACAGAGGAGTCAATGGCCTAATGGATTATTCAATTGTATCCCCAGAGCATAATCAACTATATTGATTGATTATGGTCAGACAACTAGAAACCAAAATAATCCTTGTAAAAACAAGGGGCATATGTTACTTGTACCACAAGACACAGGCAACTGGCAGAACTCAAAAGAGCTAACCAGCCCAGGAGGAGCAACCACCTGATTCATTCTCCTGTATTTCCAAAAGGTCCTCTCATTTTCTGTAGACAAAAGAGCAAAATGAAGGACGCTGCTTCCATGTCAGAGAAGGATGTGTTCTTGCATCTGATGACTAAAGATGACCAACTTAACAACACATTTTTAAGCCTCTGTAAAAACTAATCACCTCTCCTCCTCCCCACAACCTCCAGACAAGGAGGACATAACAACCTCCCAAGCAGGTTAGTCAAAAGCAAAGAGGTGCTGGCCTAGTGACATACTGGTTAAGTTCACATGCTCTGCTTCAGTGGCCCGGGGTTTGTGGGTTCAGAGACTGGGGGTGGACCTACACACCATTCATCAAGCCATGCTGTGGCGGTGTCCCATATACAAAGTGGAGGAAGACTGGCACAGATGTTAGCTCAAGCACCATCTTCCTCAAGCAAAAAGAGGAAAATTGGCAACAGATGTTAGCTCAGGGCCAATCTTCCTCACCAAAACAAAAAAAAAAAAGGCAAAGAGATCCACCATCCCTTTTGGCCCCTACATAAGAGCCTCTTCCTCTCAATGGCCTTTCTTCCGAACTCGTTCAAATAGTTAAACCTGTTGTGGGCCGGCCCCATGGCTTAGTGGTTAAGTGTGCGTGCTCCGCTGCTGGCAGCCCGGGTTTGGATTCCGGGCGGGCACTGACGTATCGCTTCTCCGGCCATGCTGAGGCCGTGTCCCACATACAGCAGCTAGAAGGATGTGCAGATATGACAAACAACTATCTACTGGGGCTTTGGGGGGATAAAAATAAATAAATAAAATCGAAAAAAAAACCTGTTGTACAACTCAATGGCCTTTCTTCTGAACTCATTCAAATAGTTAAACCTGTTGTACAATACACCTGGTTTCCCAAGTCTGGTAATAGGCCTTAAAGAACAAAATTCACATTCAAATTTCAAAATAGAGTGGTTTTTAATTGTATCAAGATTCTAGCTCATAGAATCACAGAATTCCAGAGTTAAACCGACTTCTTTCATTTGACTGTTAAGGAAACTGAGGTCCAGCACTGTCGGATGACTTGTTTAAAACCCTAATTATAAAAATAATAATTGTTAATATTCGCTGCATGTTTACCATGTCTCTGGCACTGTTCTAAGCACTTTTGTGAGGACTACCTCATGCCTCATGAGAACCATTGATTGAGGTACTGTTATTATATCCATTTTGCAGATGAAAAAACTGGAGTACACACAGCTTAAGTAACATGCCCAAGATCCCCCAGCCAGTGAAGACTGGAGCCAGAACTGAGACCTAGGCAGTCTGAAACCAGATCAGAGCCCCAATTCCAACTTGAAGTGTAGCAGCAGAGCTGGGACTAGAAATGAACTTTTCTCTCTCTCTCTCTGTTCACTCTCTCTTACATCTACTATGTCCCATCCCAGATCACTTAGCTCAGCTCAAATAAGAACATTTCTATTAGGAGCTAAAGAGACCTGAGATCTCAATAACCTCTCTAGTACTTTTCTCAAATGGTCTCATGGGTACCCATAAGTATTATTTTATTTCTGGCTCATAAACTTTCCACCACGACAGGACACCACATCGGTGAGGTCATTAAATCTTTATAATAACAATATTATGCTAATGGAAATTATTAGTCTATTCCTCATCCCCCAAAAACCATCTGGTAGGTTTACCTGGCAATTACTTTGAGATGCCATGGTGAATCTTAAAGCATAAAGAATATAGGGATTCATAACTTCTCTGAGCAATGGAGTTTTCCATGTAGTAACAAGCTGGCATGGCTGGACTATTGGATTTAGACATAAACAGGATACTGGAAAAGACTTGGGGAGAGCACACGGCAGCTCTCAGATTAGAATTCAGGTGGTAGAACAGAGAACATAGGTATTTCCAAGCCTAAGCTTTCTACTGAGAGAATGAGTTGCCAATATTTTGATTGCATTATGAATTTCTTTTTAAGATGGTTTGTTCTTTAATATAATAATAAAACATAGGTATTACAGCCAATTTAAGTAATTTAGAATAATTAGAGTCTTAAGTAGGCAGCACATGTTCCGAGCAGAACAATCTCTCTCCAAACAACCGTGATGTCAGAGATTTTTGGTTTAGATCTGTTTTCTCTCTCTCCTCCCTGTGGCTCAAACGCGTGGCGTAGTTTCCCCTCCTGGAGCCCAGTTACCCAGTAACTCCTGAAATGGCTGGATAAATGTTGGCTGCCGTGCACATTCAACCTTGAAAGCACAACAATCTGGATTTTAATTCAAACAAATGTGAAAATGGATTATAAATAAGATCCAGCTGCATTTCTAATAGTGAAGAGAAAAAATAGCTGAGACCAAAAAGTAAGAAAAAGGAAAATGAAAGGCACCTTGCCTCTCTTTTCCTTATGGCCTTCCTCCATGCTGCAATCATCGCCCTGTTGAAAGAGGCCTCAAGAAGGTCTAAAATCTTTTAATTATATTTAATTAAGTTGTCATTTGTTACGTGGCTTCCTGAAAGTTCTGCCTAATTAAACTAGGCTGCATTTTTCAGACCTACACATTCACCTACAGACCAGCATTTGGTAAAGGAAAGAAAAATGGTTAGCTGAGGCTGTCTTCCTAGAGACTTCCCATCCTGCTGCCAACACTGCAGTTTATATATTATTAGTACAGATGTTGGCCAGCACAACCCAAGGCTTCTGCAGGGGTGTTGACAAAGATGATCCCTCCCTGACTCCCCATAATTCTTTTCTCTTTCCCTCAGTAGTTTTCATATAAGTCAATATTTGAATATGGAAAAATTGTGAGCAATTCATCTCAAATCATTAGCATCCCACGAAATGGAATAATGTTACCTACAGCCTGGATCAGTGGGGAAATCCAACCCTCTCATTCAAAATTCCTATCAATAGACAGTGTTACCAGAACTGACTATTTCTTAAAACGTCAACCTCTACCAGATGATTTGATTAAGCTTGGTAACATCCCCTACAGGGCCACTGTATATGATCATGCAACTTACGCTTTGCACAACCAGAGAGGGCACCATCTACAGCATACTCATCATTGGTTTGTATTTTAACTATGATGATTTTGTGGCAGATGGCAGTAAAGTGTCTTGAGGAAAGGGCTCCAACTTCTAATTCATGTATTTCGCCTAGGGCACTGCTGACCCTTAAGACTTCTCACTGGACTGAATTTTAAGCCAAGAACAGGCTGTAATGTACTTTAACATTTTTCACTCCTATCTTAAGAACTATGTCTATTTTTTTGTCAAATGAAAACACTATTTATTAATAAATCCCACTATATAATTATAGGAAACAAGAGTTTTCACACCGACATAAAACTCTTACATTTATTTAAAAAACAGACTATCTCAGAATTAAATAAATAATTTTGAAGGAACCCATTACATGTGTGCAATGCTTAACAGACTATATATCTCCCCTTTTTGTTTCTTTGGCTTAGTATAAAAAACTCTGCTCTTCCCCTATTTGCTCACAAGAATTAACAAAACAGGTCAGACACTGAATTTGCCTACAATGGGCAAATGTTTCTCAACATTCCAGCAAACAGTCCCTAAGTTTGTCTATTCCCTTCCAAGGATTATTTGTTTCACCTGCAAACATTTCCAATGTGAAAATCTTTATCCCACTCATAGTGGGGAAGCAACTGTTTGTTTGAGAAGAAGCTTAAGTAGATAGCAGACAATTTTGCAAACATGCCCACAAGTCAACAGTGACTCAAAACCCTCCTATTCCTCACTTCCATCTTCTTGAAATATTTCTGTCTGGGTTTTTAGCAAATATTCTTGCGGGGTCTCTAAGATGCATTTACATGTCTTGTGCACAGGCAGGACTGTCCAGTGCTTTTCCAAAAATATGTGTGTGACCTACAAACCCACTAACCTCTAGGGATCAGCTGAAAAAGCACAACCCATTCCATGTATGTGGCATTGAGAACCTACAACTGCCAAGGTCCCCAAGATAGTTGTATTCAAAGGCATCCAACACTTCATTGTCAACAGGAAATAAATCTGGAGAAACAAAAATGAAGACAAAGACAAAAAAAAGTAGGAGAAAGGGCCAAGGACATCCAGTAGATACATTTCATATATGTTAAATATGGGGCTGGTATTTTAAAGAAGGGCAGTTAAAAGATGCCAATATTGCCATGACAAATAATCAAACCTTATTTCTTCTTACTAAATTTATCTGTTAAATTTGTTATTAAATTTAATTTTCTTATTAAAATTTCTTCTAATGAAGACTAAACAAAGAAAAAGATAATGAAGAATAAGAGGAAGAAAGAGATAGGAAGGAAAGAATGAGTGAAGGGAAGGAGGGAGGGAAAGAAGTTCAAGTTAAATTTGGATAAAAGTTCTGAAGATCCTATGCATCAAATCCATAAAAAAGGCAAACTCTTTGGCTCATCAGTTTCAATTCCAGTAATTTATTCTATAGAAATAAGAATATGTAGAAAATATATACATAATGTATGTATAATAATGTTTCCTGCAGCATTGTTTATAATAGTGACAAACTAGAAACAACCTAGACATCCAGCTAGAGGGGGTTTATTAACTAACTATGCTATAAGCCCCTGCTGACCCCTCCTCCCTAGTCTTAGCTATTCTCAGCTCTCTCTAACTTCCATCCACTTCACTGGCCAATGTTTTACCCGTCACAATTCCAAGTATCTCATTCTCAGATGCTCTGCCCCATCACTTTGTATAGCCATTCCTCTCATCCTTCACATCTCAGGTTTATATCACCTTATATCTTCTCCATTAATTATCTGACTCAGCAGGTAGTGCACTAACTTCACAATAATTTTGCCCATTGTAACTGCATATTTGTGGGTTTGTTTGAGTGTTTATTGCCCAATTCCTCCCAATAGCTAACATCTCCATGATAGCCAGGATCATTTTCACTACATTGTGCCTTGTGGCCACACTAACACCTGTTCCATGAAAAGGGCTCAGAAAATGCTTGTTGAAAGAATAAATCTACAAAACAAGAATATTAAGCATGACATTACCACTACAGGACTTATATAAACACGAAGAGTCATTAAAACTGATACTGTAGGAGATTATTAAAGACCAAGAAATAAGTGAGGAAATCACAATACAAACCAGTATCTACAACACTGTCTAAAATTAAATTTTAAAACAATTCCTTTGTGTACACTCCTGAATTTTTCATGTCTTATATGCTGAACATTTACCATTTTTAGAATCAAGAGGGAAAAGTTTCAAAATTTCTCTTATTTAATTCTATAATCTATTTATATGCTCCCTATTTCTCAAGGTCCTAAACGGTATGATGATCTTACTAGAGTAGCTTTTCAGTTGACCTATTCAATCCTCTATATAGAACATTTTGATCTCTGTATCAGCTATCTATTGCTGTGTAACAAAATATCCCAAACCTAGTAACAGAAAATAACAAAAAGCATTTTATTATTCTCTCACAGTTCTGGCAGTTGACTGCTCAGTAGGCAGTTTTTGCTCAGGGTTTCTCATGCTGTTGCAGTCAGATGGTGGCTGGGGCTGGAGTTATTCCCAAGGATCCCTCACTCACATGTCTAGCAGTTGATGCTTGCTGTCAGCTGGGAGTTATTTGCCAGAAATCTACACGTGGCCTCCCCATGCAACCTGGGCTTTCTCACAGCATCCAATTTGCCAGAAATCTATACGTGGCCTCCCCATGCGACCTGGGCTTTCTCACAGCATCCAAGAGTAAGTATCCCAATGGCATCCAAGAATAAGCATCCCAGTGGAACCAGGAGAAAGTTCTATCTCCTTGTATGATCTAGCCTTAGAAGTCACAAATCATCACTTCTGCCATAGTCACACGCTCACAAATTCATGAGGTGGGGGATGGAAGGGGGGTGGAACAGACTCCACTGGTCTATGGAACGAGTATCAAAGTCACATTTTAAGAACAGCATGAGGGATAGGAGATGTTATGGTGGCCATATTTGGAAATATAATCAGCCACAATCTCTTTAAACTTTAATTCATAACTCCTCACTACTATCCTAAATGCTCACAATATATAAGGAATACACAGTGGAACATTTTCAAGTAAGCTAACAGTTTTGTGTCACACACTCAATGAGTGTGTGATGAGCATTAGGTGGCAGAAATAGCACTGAGTTAGCCGTATGGTGTCCTGGATATTCATTCAAGGACTATCATTGTCTAATCTTGCATCTCTCTCTCTCATTTTTACAATTTGTCTACCAAATACTAGCTTGTCCTTTCATTTTAACAAAGGATAGTTTTGAGAATAGAAAGAATGGGAAAAACAGAGCATTTCCAAAACTGAGTTCTTCAAAGTGCTAGTTTCAGTCAACGTTATAGGTGTTACATTAAGAAAAAAATTAGGAAATTTTGGTTTGGTATATTTAATGTCCTGGAGTAGATCTGAAATATATAAAGGAGGGATCAGAATTCGGAAGATCAAACAAATAATGGAAGTTTCAGACTTACCACACTTTTTTGAACACAGAATCATTTTTTTGATATAGCATCTTACAGTATTCCTATTCTGTAGAAATTCGGTTGGATAATACCAAAGTAAAATAATGTATGATAAATTGTTACTTAAAATACTGTGATATGTTGTTTCCATTAATTAGCTTGCTCAGTCTCTTTTCTGTGAGAAGTGAGCAAAGTATGTGAACATAGGCATGGTATATGTCCTTCTGAGTTTTAAACTTCTATCTGTTAAATGGGGAGAATAATAACCACTTTGAGTATATGATATAAATGTGAACATCAATATACTTAATGTGCTCAGAATAATATCTGAAACAAATTAAGTCCTCAATTAGTAATAATTATTTCTACACAAAGAAAATAAGATTTTGTGTCTAACCTTGGGGAGCTTACAGCCTACTAAATAAATATTACTGAAATGGTCTCTCACTTATTTCCATATCTGCCCTCTTAAACACACTATTGGGCCGGCCCTGTGGCTTGGTGGTTAAGTGCGCGCACTGCAATGCTGGTGGCCTGGGTTCGGATCCCGGGTGCGCATCGAGGCACCACTTCTCCGTCCATCCTGAGGCCGAGTCCCACATACAGCAACTAGAAGGATGTGCAGCTATGACATACAACTATCTACTGGGGCTTTGGGGGGAAAAAATTAAATAAATAAAATCTTTAAAAAAAAAAAATAAACACACTATGATGAGTGACATTCATTAACCATCTTTTTAAATGAGGAATTCTGTCTGCTGGCCAAAAAAAAAGTAATTTTTGTTCTATCTTGAGCTCTTGGTGGAAATCAAATCTCAAAGTGATATTAAAACCACAAGTCTAGGACATGTATGTATGTGAGATTTGTATTTATATCCCAGGCAAATTGGGAGAATCTGAATCCATGGTATTGGTCCAAATCATGAAGCTACTAGGCCCCAGGCTGACACAGGAACACATCCACAACCCATGGTCTCTCTCAAAGATGAGTTCACTATTAAAAGTCACAAATCATAAGAGGAAATTCACCATTATTTGGGAAAGTCACTGGAAGTAACAATCAGGACAACTAGCATCCTAAAAATGAGAAATTATAAAACAATCTAAAAGTCTACAAAATAAATGTGTTTAAAATGTTTAAAGACCTAAAGGTAGAAATAGAAAATATACTGAAGAAACAGAGTCTGTGAATAAAGAACACATATACTTTAAGAAGCACCAAATGGAAACTCTAGAAATAAAAAAGGGAAATGAACTCAGATAAAAAGTAGGATGCAAGATACAAATTGGTAGACATATAGTGATGCAAACAACAATCATTGTATCCTTACTAATTTAAGTGCACTTGAAATCAAGGAGAAATTAAACAACAAAATCAAGGAGGATGGGAGTGAGTTGGTCAGCATTATTTTTAGTTCCTTGTATTGTTTCGGAAGAGTATCGAGATATTGATTAACTCTAGATTTTGTCACATGAATGAAACATGTTTAAAATATAAGAGTAACCACAGCAAAATGAAAACAAATAATGTATAATATCCAAATTAAGGAAGAAAAAATAAAAGAAATCAATAAAAAAATTAATGAAATCTCAGTTATCCTGATAGAAATCAAGAAATAACAAAGAATATTCAAGGTAAAGGGAAAATTTAACGTCAGTTGGTAGAAGTTAGTCCAAAAATATTAGCAATCACTAAAAATGAAACTGGATTATACATCCCTGTCAAATGGCAAACATTTCAGAATGTATTTTTTCACATATATCGGTAAGTTTTTTTACAAGAGATACCCCAAAAGTTAGTGCTTGTTTTCATCAACTATACTGTTATTCTTAGTCATTTACTTTTCAATCCAGCATATCCAGTTAATTCTAGATACTCCTTGTTTAGTGAAACACTAGAATTTGAATAAATTCAGTAAACAACACAAGTCTCTTTTTAACTCTTTATTACATCACAATTCTTAATACGTAAAGAAGGTTAAGTGGGGCTCAATCTCTTTATTCTTAAAATGAGGACAGAAATACTTGCTCATTTTATAGGGTGGTTGAACGTACAATAAAGGGGGGAAATGGACACAAAGAATGGTGAAAGCATTAAAAATACCTTTTAAAAGTAAAATATTCAAAACCAAACAACCCAATTATAAAATTGGCAGAAGACATGAACAGATATTTTATATAAAGGCACAGATAGCAAATATGCACATGAAAAGAATGTTCAACATCATTAGCTACTAGATAAATGCAAATTAAAACTGTAATGAGATATCAATAAACACCTGTTAGAATGGCCAAATTAAAAAATAGTGACACCACCAATTGTGGAGAATACATTCCCATGGGAATACAAAATTGTATAGCTACTCTGGAAAAGAGTTTGGCAGTTTCTTATAAAATGAAAAATGGTCTTACTATGTACCCAAGCAATTGCAATCTCGGATATTTATCACAGAGAAATGAAAAATTATAATTATGTTCATGCAGAAAGTTGTACCTGAACGTTTATAGCAACTTTATTCATAATAGCTAAAAACTGGAAACAACCTAGGTATGTTTCCAAGGGTGAATGGTTAAACAAATTGTGGTACATCCATACTATAGAATACTACTTAGCAACAAAAACGGAACACATAATACTGATACAACCAACAACTTGGATGGACCTCAGGAAATTATACTGAGTACAAACAATCAGTCACAGAAAGGTTAATTACCATATGGTTCCATTTATATAACATTCTTGAAATAAAATTATAGAAATGAAGAACAGATTAGAGGTTGTCACAGGTTTGGAATGTGGGTTGGGGAGATGACTATAAAGGGGTAACACAAGGGAGCCTTGTGTATCTTGATTGTGAAGGGGGTTACAAGAAGCTACATGTGTTATAAAACTGAATAGAACTCCATGTAAACACACACACACACACACACAAATGAGTGAATGTATAACTGGTGAAACGTCAATTTCCTGATTTTGATATTTACTATAGTTATGCAAGATGCTAACGTTGAGGGAGGCTGGGTAAAGGGTGCACAGGACCCCTCCTGTACATTTCCTTACAACTTCTGTGAATGTATACCTATTTCATAATGAACACATTTGTTTCCTCCTCTTCTTAAGATATTATAACGATGGCTGCAGCATTGGGCTAAGTGACATCAGATACCAAAAGTAGCCCTTGTCACTCTCTTTTCCTCTTTCTACTCTCTTGTGGTAACAAACCAATGGGACTATTTATCAGAACCCCCTTAATTTAATTCTCTTTGAAAGGTTTTTTAACCCATTTGTATATTCTAAAGGAAAAATTTATTAAATGTTTCCCTTAGAAAAATTTTGAAAAAATTTTAAATTCCAATAAGATGGAGGTGTTAGAGAGGGGGCATGGGATAGGCAAAAGCACAAGGAAAAGAGCTGAGAAAGAGGACAATCCGTCATGATCCGCCGGTTTTAGGAACGATCTACTAGAAAACTTCACTGAGGAGGTTCTCTACCTTTCATTTTTCTCTATTACTCTCACATCCCTCTCTTTTTCCTTTCCTTCTCCCCAGATGTCCTTTGATTTTTACTTATTTAATTCAAGTATTGCTTAGCTTCACGCAAATGCCCTTGTAGTGACAAGTTTGCCCCTAATTTTCCCCTTATAGCTTATCTTGGGAAAGCCATAATCTAGAGACTCCAATCATATCTTCACAGCCATTCTTGAAACTCATTGAATTGATGACTTCCATCTAGCACTCAGAATTGCTCCAGCCCCATGCTGGCTGAACAATGGTTTGCCCTTCTCAAGCCTATCCTCTGTCTCCATCTTCTTAATGTTCTCCTCTCGTTATGCTGAGAGTGTGAGCTTCCGTTTAAAAAACAAAAACTAAAACACAAAACTCAGAACCCTGCACAATCCCGCTGCTTGTAGAAACTGAAAAGCAGGCTTTGGAAAGATACCCAATATAAGATTACATGTGGCATGAGGGTTTTCATTTGCATCTTTAGTCTACTTTCGATTTAGGCTCTGAGAGTACCAATTAGTGCCTCTTTTCAAAGCTCTTTTAGCCTTTTTCTCTACTATCATATTCCAAGTTTATAGGTAGATCATCCTTTTTCCTATCACAGCTTAATTTTCTCACCTCCCGCATCAATTCCTTCAGATCCTTGGACCTTCCCTATTAAGCTCTCGGCATTGGTGTTTTGTATAATCCTTCCATTCAACTTAGGAACAACATACTATCATTTCTTTACAAACATCTTTCCCTGACCCTGAATTTTCCCCCATAGTTGATTGTTGACATTTGTCTCAGTCAGAGATATTTTGATAGCAAGAAACAAATATGCCTCATACTATCTCAACAAAAGGAGATATTTAGAATCTCACAGAACCCAAATTCTAGAAGGTTATCAGGCAGTCTAGCTGGCTGACTGGGTGGCTCTCTCCTTTTTATTGTATGATCTCTCATCTCTACCCTCTGCTCATCTTTCCATTCTCTGCTATGCAAACCAGTTTGAGAGGTTTTTTGATTTTATTTCCTCCAGAACTTCAACTTGAACATACGTGGCTTTGGGTTGCTATAACCCAACAATTAACCTCAATCTACCTGACCTTACTGCTTCTGTCTCAATTTAGGTTTCCTCAGAAGTAGACTCTGAGAGAAGGATTCAAGTGCAAGTATTTTATTTGAGAGGTGTTCCCAGAATATATATTCATAAAGATGTGGGGAAGTTGGATAGGGAAGAGAAGATAACCAATAAAATGTATATTATCAAGCCAGTTACCACTGCAGGTAACCAGAACTTAATCTTGCTAGGAAACTCTAGGAATCAGTGTACAACATGCACCTCAAAACTGCCCCAGCCAAGGGGCAAAAAAAGCTGGGGTGTTTATACACCAGTTCCTGTAAGTCACTGGTCAAGAGTGCTTCCTGGGGGCATCAGTTTGATGCTTCCAACCTGCCGTGATCATGGTCCCATGGTTTTGGATAGCACATGACAGCATCTGATATTTACTGCTTTTAGTTTCTGTGTATCTTTGTTCAAATCTGAGCAAGAATATGATTGGCTCAGCTTAGATCATAGGTCCTTTTTGGTCCAATTAATGTTAGCCATTGAAGCAAGACCACCTGATATGAACATGTCCACACAGGCCTAGCCCTTCACCAGCGGCTTTGCGGCACCTCCAAAGAACACGACAAAGCCTGAGAAAACTTCCAAATGTGTCTAAGAATATAACACCCTCTGCCACCATAACTAGCCTGTGTTTTGCCACCACTTTATCTCTTTGGTTGCCAGGTTACCACAGTGAACATCCATTCCTGCCTTCAAAAACAAGGCAACAGTCTCATGAAATGATCTGTCTACACTCTGCACAGCCTGTGTAATTACCCACATGCATGGCTACATACTCTTTTGTAAAGCTCTCATAGTCTAAGTTCCCTTGGGCAGTATTTCTGTTCTCTACTATTTGCTGCAAAGATCATCTTAAAGAAAAACAGTACCTTCACATAAAGAACCCTATAAAAGAAAGAACAAAAACAGTTTGATGACTGGCTTTGAGCCAAACCCTGAGTCCATTCCTGTGCAATAGGCACATGGACCTTCCCCATACCCTTGGATATTTCATCATGTGTGTGCATAATTTCACTCTTTTCAGTAGTGATTTACACATTTGATGGAAAGAAAGATGGGAATTCTCACTAGTGCAGAAGATCAGATAAGCAAAGTGGTGATTGTTTCCATAGTTTACCTCTGTTATGGGTGCAAACACAAGCAAGTCTGGCTGACAACAGTGCCATGTTGTACAGCTCCTTGTTGGCAAATGAGGATGATGTTATGAGGGAAATACATGCCAAGATGCCTAAAGTTTGTACTGGAATAAAGGAATTCACCTGGGAGTGCTTGCAATTATTAAAAGTAGAATAACATCCTCCTTGATCCTGGGTTTCCATGATTCTCTTCCTGTTAAGAGCATCTTCTTAATATTATTGAGCTTTCCCTGGGCAATGATGTAAATCATTTAATTTCATTGATTCCATAAGGTTTTAAGCATCTCGAAATTTCTTCATATAGGTGGAAACAGATAGTATCTTATGTTGTAAGCCCCCAAACTGATAAGGATCTAACTCTAAAAGGAGCTCCACTTGTAAAGTACGTAAGTCCAAAGCTAACAACTCCACCACACCTTCCTAAGAGGGAAAAGTCATCTTTAAGATCTTCATCCAAAACTTGCTGTGGAGAAATAAGCTAGAGCTTTCTTTTGGAAATAATTTTGTGTTGCACCAAAAGTTCTAACGATCTTAGAATCCATAGGCTTCAAAGTGCCATTGTAGTTTTGGAAAAGTTAGCAATTCAATATCATCTGAACAAAATACTTTATTTCAAAATAATTTTCATTTTCTTGTCATACAGACAACTTAACACTTCTTCTTAAAATAAATTTTCTCCTACATCTATAGGTTACTCAATTAATTCTGAAATTATTTACAATCAACATTTTACCCAACTGAATTTCTCAGCTCTTCTATTTACCTGTTTTTATATTTCATTGTTCAAGAAATATATTGGAGGTAAAAATGCCAATACAAATGAAACAAACTAAGATTTAGTTTTCAATTCTCAGACCTTAAATACAAATCATATAAGACCCCGGCACCATCAAAGTTTTTCTGCCACACTACCTACAGTAGTAAACTTTAATAAAGCTCATTTTCAAAACAAACAACAAAAAGCACTGATGTTCGGGGGCCGGCCCGGCGGCGCAAGCGGTTGGGTGCACGCGCTCCGCTGCGGCGGCCCGGGGTTCGCTGGTTCGGATCCCGGGCGCGCACCGACGCACTGCTTGGCAAGCCATGCTGTGGTGGCGTCCCATATAAAGTGGAGGAAGATGGGCACAGATGTTAGCCCAGGGCCGTCTTCCTCAGCAAAAAAAGAGGAGGATTGGCGGATGTTAGCACAGGGCTAATCTCCTCACAAAAAAAAAAAAAAAAAAAAAAAAAAGCACTGATGTTCAATATAATACTAGAATTCTAGATTGTAAAGTCAAGACAAAATTTACATCTAACTTCTTTACCAATAAATATCAATAAGATTTTATTGAAAATCGTAAACTCCATATTCTTTCATAATTGTTATATTTTGGAGCCTAAGACTGAGAAAATTGAGATTGAGAAAGACTGTATAAATAACTTATGTTCCTTATACTTGTTTGCCTAATTTGGAGGCAGGGGGAGGGTAGTGACGCAAGCTTTCTCATGCATGCCTATCCAAATAGGTTTCCTTTCTCTGGAGGCTAGCCACATCATTTCATGTGGCACAAATACATTTTGTCCAATGTTTGTCCAACATTTCTTGAGTGTCTACTTTGTACCAGAGACTTGTCTAGTGAGTGGAGATATAGAACAAGACAGATAAGTTAGCTGTTCTCATGAAGTTTATATTTTCATGGAGAGAGAGAACAAATAAACGTACAAGCAGTATAATTTCAGATAAGTGCAACGAAAAAAGTAAATATAGATAGAAAGTAATTTGTAGTCAAGTGGGAGTGGCAACTTTAAGATCAGGAGTTAGAGAGGATCTGTATCAGTCAGGATAGGCTAACTTATACCGTGGAAACAAACAACCCCTAAAATTTCAATGGCTGAAATCAATAAACATTTATTTCTTACTTAAGCAGAGTCTCACAAGGGTCTGTGAGACTCTGCAGTGACTTGTCCGCTATGTGAGGACTCAGCATTGTTCCTCCATACCAGCACAGACTTCCAGTGTCCCAATGGCAGAAGAGAACATTGTACTGTTTCACACTGGAAAGTAAATGCTTCTGCCCGCAAGTCACATGTGTTAGTTCCACTTACACTACATTCTCCAAAGCAAGTCATCTAATGTTCTCTAACCTCAAAGGGCCAGCAAGTTGTGATCTCTCCCTTGTAATCAGAAGGAGGAAAACTGGAAATATTGACAAGTGGCTGCTGCATTTATTCTGACACCAGAGCGATGAGGAAGAGTTATTACTAAAGACGCTGAGGGAAAAGCCTTCTAGCCAGAGAAAGTAGCAAGGGTAAACACTCTAGACAGGTGAGAATGAGCATGGAGTGTTGAAGAATGGAGTTGAGAGGATAATGAGCATGGAGGAGAATAAGAGAAGGTGTCTGAGGAAGGCAGAGCACCACATCATAATGGCCTTGTAGCCATTCTAAAGGGTTTAGATTTTATTCTAGGAAATGCTAGGGAAGCACTCGGAGTACTTCAAGCAGAGGACTGACAGATTTGAATTGTACTTTTAAATCATACAGACCTGCCTATACAACTCCTTTTTATCTGTCAAGTCCCAGCTCAGAGGCCTCCTTCTCTTTGAAGCTTCCTCTCCCTCTCTTAGCTAGACTTGAGCAATCCACTCCCTATGTTCTCTCTCTTCTTGGCATAGACCTCCATTTACTCAATAGCCTTGTTGCAGCACAATGATGGATTTGCCTGTCTTTCTCTTCATTTGACTATAAAATCCTTGAGGGCAGGCATCATATCTTTTTGTTCCTTTATCCCTAGGGCCTAATGTGATACTCACAACGCTGGACTGTGTTTCTTCTGAGAATGAATAAACTCTGAACTCTGTTCTGGCACTCAGGACCTCCAAGGATGGCAGAGCCAGAAGTGGGTTTCAAGGCCATATAGTACACTAGCTTCCAAAAGAGGTTAAGTGCAGAAGCTGCTGTTCAGAGTCATACACCAAAACCCAAAATGGGAAAGAATTCTAAGTGAAGGGGGTTGTAGGGAGCAGACGCCTTCTCACTTGCCCTACTTGTCCGCCAAATCTGTAGGGGCCAGTAAGATCTTCTAAGGTTTCTAAGTACTGCAAGACCTCCAAGGCTCATAATTATAAAGCTACTGATTTGACCTATCATTTATATTTCTTCAAATGAAAAAACTGAGAGAAAGAAGGGTTAAAAGAGTTGCTCAAGTTGCAAAAATAATAGCATGACTGGGTCACGTCACTCTGCCTATGAAACTCAAAATAGTTGAGGTTCTGAACCACCCTTCTCTATTTTTGAGCAGATCTCTCAGGAGTAATACAAGGCTCTCCTTTTGGTCTTCAGAGTTAATCTTTAGAAGTGGGAGGCAGGATGTTCTCTGGGCAAGGCCATAACTTCAGAATTCCTCTCATTTCGTGTTCTGACAGATCACCTGCTTGCTGCCACTCAGGGCACTCGTCTATTCACTCAGGATTTTGCCACAGGGAGGTGCCTGACTCAGTTTTCTGGGCTTTTTATTGTTCCTGACCTGTGTGTTTGCTCAGTATCTTCACAAAGCAGTGAAGCAACCCTCCCATCCTAAAAATAGAAGAGAAGAAGGAGATTTACAAAAATATATCAAGATTTCCTTCCCCTTCATAGCCCAGGAAAAGTGGGCACGTAGTTTAAATCTAATTGTCTCCACCCTCAAATTAGAATCAAGACTCGTGCCTCCACGTGTCTGGAATCATCTCTCCCATGCAATTATTTTCAAATTGTACTTACCTGGTTTGAAAAGTGCCTTATAAACAGAATCATATTTGTGTATTAACTGTATTATAGATGTTTTCATGGCTGTCATCCACATTATCACTCATAAATTGTTATTTAGTAGAACAGAGACATGACAAATTCTGAGAAGTTATTTTCACTATTAATTTTTTTGAGTGGAAGTAGACTATACTACTGCCTCCAGCTACTTTACACTCATCCCTGGGTCCAATGTTACCTCAATTCAAAGTAAAAGTAAAAAAATCCTCTTTTCCATCCAAAGATTTTAACTATAAAACCCTGCATCCAGATATATGAATTCAAGCAGAATTTGAAACGTAATGTTTCTGCTTTCTCAGGAAGTTTTCCTGCTTAATTGTGATCATTTAGGCAGCCTGGATACCAACTGTTGGAACTCGCACAAAACCAAGGACAGTGCCGCCCTTTAAAAATCTATTTTTTCAAGTGGTTAGAAAAGTCTCGAAATCTAAACAACTCCAAAAGCTAAGGGTCAAAAGCGATTTCAAGAGATTACCAGATTCAGCCTCTGTTTTAGACAGGTCAGTTACAAAATTGCCAGGATAAGGAACTAGTCTGTTTTTGTTTTTTAACTGACCTTTAATTTAATTGAATACAACTATGCTCTCTCAGCCACAAGCTATCTAAGGATCTTTTCATACAGTAATGCACTAACACCTCACAATGAATCCATAGCTCAGGACAACTGTTTTCCCTTGTATATGACAGAAAAGTGACACCAGGTATCACAAGATCCTATACTCTTCACCATTGTACCAAGCTGCCCCCCTCAGTTGTCTTTTCTTACCAAATCTCTCTTCACCTAATCCAACCTCCTGCCTTAAAGCAGGACTGGAGCAATGATTTTATTTATCAGTGTAGCAGCATTTTCTAGAATTGAAGATATATAACCGCCATTAGTAAGCTGCCAACTCACCTTTATTGTCTAACCTAAACTTCCTATAATGTATTTTTTTTTAATAATTTTATTTATTCATTTTTTTTTCCCCCAAAGCCCCAGTAGATAGTTGTATGCCAGTTGCACATCCTTCTAGTTGCTGTATGTGGGACGCGGCCTCAGCATGGCCGGAGGAGCGGTGCGTCGGGGCGCGCCCCGGATCCGAACCCAGGCCGCCAGCAGTGGAGCGTGCGCACTTAACCGCTAAGCCACGGGGCCAGCCCAATGGCTTGAGTTTTGACACACGACCGACTCAGGTTGATGTCCTTTCTCTGGCTCTTACCAGAATTTGGGAATTTGGCCACATTACTTAATATCACTGAGCCTCATTTAGCATAGTACCTGAAACACAGGAGACACTTAAAAGAATGACAGCCATTATTATTTACGCATTCATCTTCTCCTTTAATTTTATACTGTGTGGTGTTTACAATATTTGCACACTGTGATACAAAAATTTCAAAATCAAATAAATTCTTATTGAATGCCTACATCCATTGATAGCTGTATGTAAATATCATATATGACTGAAATAATTCATTAGTCTGAAGGAGGGAGGTATATGATGTTCTACTTATTTCAAAACTAATTTCAACATTATTCATATTAGAAACAAGTCAGAGCTTGAATCTTTCAGGAATACACAGCTCTCAGTGCTAAAAAAACATCAGTTGTCATTCGTTACATTAACTTGCTTAAAATATTTTACATTGTTTATCACTACATTTATAGCCCTGTAGATTTAAAATTACATGATTTGATAATAAGTAGTCCTTATGTCCTTTGATTTAAATTCAGACTGTGGTAGATTAGATTGTTGTTCACCAAATATTCACGCCTTTCTCCCCTCCTCCATGAAAGTTGCCTTTCCCCATCCCTTTGATGTTGGATTTGACCAAATTACTTGTTTTGGCCAATGCAATGTTAGTGAACATGACATAAGCAAAGGCTTGAACTATGCTTGTGTGGTTGTTGTTTCCATCTGGCATTCCTGAGAGTCACCGTGAAAAGAGCAATACACCCCAAAGAGCCACTTGTCCAAAGAGGATATGAGATACATGGAATAGACTTGACCCAACTGGAAGCTTGGCACCAAGCCCAACAGAACCCAGCTTAGACTAACTCAATCCCAACTAATTCGCAAATACATAAGAAAGAAAGAAATGACTATTGTTGGATGCTTCTGAGTTTTTTAGTATTTTGTTATGCAGCATTATTGTGGCAATGGCTGACTGATACCAGGCTTTATAAAAGATGGTATATTATTCAGAGCACTTTCCCTTGCAAGTAACTAACTCAAATTGGCTTACATAAAAACAAATCAATTAACTACACATGTGGTTTTAGGTAAACCTGGACTTAGATCCCTGTTTAATAGGATTCAAATGGTGTTATCAGGAGTATACCTCTCACTGTCTCTCAACTCTGCTTTCCTCCATGTTGGCTTCATTCTCTGACAAGCTCCCTCCATGTGGTGACAAAGATGGTCTCCAGGAGTGCTAGGTTTGCATTCTACTAGTATATCTACCCTAGAAGAAGGACAGCATCCCTTTCCTATAATTTCTAGCAAAAGCCCTGGGATTAACTCTCTCTGATGGATGGTAGATCATGATTGACCTGATTAACAGTCTAATTGGTCAGGTATGGGCCATGTGACAATCACTGGAGCAAGTGGAGGTGGAGAGAAAGTGAATCAGTATCATCCAAACCTCAGGGACTGAAAGCGAGAAAGGAATGGGTCTCTAGGGAAAAATTAAAACACTGTTACCAAAATGATGCACAGAGGCAAAAATAACAGAAGAGCGTAAGAGACAGAGCTATATAGTATTTGAATTTTTTTCTGACTTAATGTAAACAGCCCTAGCTTTAGAGCCTCATATAAAAAGTGCCATCAGGCCTCTTAAGAAATCTCTCAGGCATGCCCTAGCATTGGTTTTATGCTCTATGCCTCAGCTTGGCTGTTCTAAATGGCACTCCTCATTTCACTTGCCCTGGTATTTTCCTAGTGTCTTGGCCTATTTGGGTTGTGGTTGTTTGGTCAGAACAGAAGGCTTTAGTTCTCTCCACACTAACCAGAGGGAAATGATCAAACCTAGACACTAAAAAAAGCTAGAAATCAACCTCTGCCAGTTTTGCATAAACTAACCTAAATGCATAGCCAAATCTTGAATTTAAAAGCAGCAAATCATAATTCAACACTCTTAGCTGTTCTGGCCAAGCACAAGAAACGAGGCTCCCTCAAAGCACAGTTTTCAAACCAAGCCTGGACACTGGCCACCAATTTGGTAAAGAGCTCTGCCTTTATGATTTCTCAAGTCATAAAGTCATAAACTTATTGCCAATAAGTTATCACTCTGAACTATTTTTAAAACAAGCACAACATCACTTTGAATCAGGAATCGTCAATGCAAACTAGCCTAGTACTATTAATAATAACCATCATGAAACTAGTACTGGGTAAATCATGCTGCAGGCATGGATACATCCGCCCTGCTGCCACTTCGGGCACCAGCACAGATACAGGTAAGTGAAAATCTCATGTTCCACAGCCAGTTGGCTTCTTCTCACTGGTTTCAGCAGGTACTGACAACCTTTTAGACAACGGTTGATCATTTTATTCCTAAAGGCAGAATCATATCTTAATTCTCTTTGTTTTCCTTCCAGGATCTTATTCAGTCAGTTTTGTACACAATAATATGGCAAAATGAATCTCCCTATGAGATTTCTACACCCACAATCAAACCAGATGAATGTCTTGGTCCAAGAGTAGACAACATATGCTTTTTATTGTTGAACTCTTTTAACAAATAAGAAGCAGCTTAATCTAAGCTGTAAATAATAATATGTAAAATATATTTATTGGTTTAAATAAGCACATTGGTAATTCGAGGCAAGACAGGCTTTATTTTCACATTAGTCCAGGTCAAAAGAGTACCACTGTAGGAGGCTGGAGACCATTATGGGGTTTTCAACCACTCTCTGAACTTTTTAAAAAGTCCTTACTAAGACATGAATAGATTTTAAAAAGGTGTTGTTTTATGAATGAGATTTAGATCACCAATTATTGGAAGAAGCAAGGGAGTATTTACAGGACTACCGAAAATTTCATCTGCCATAATCTCCATCAACCACTTTTTGTGTGTGTGTGTGTGTGAGGAAGATTAGCCCTGAGCTAACATCCACTGCCAATCCCCCTCCTTTTTGCTGAGGAAGACTGGCCCTGGGCTAACAACCATGCCTATCTTCCTCTACTTTATGTGGGACACCTGCCACAGCATGGCTTGATAAGTGGTGTGCAGGTCCGCACCTGGGATCTGAACCTGCGAACCCCCAGGGCCGCCGAAGTGGAGTGTGTGAACTTAATCACTATGCCACTGGGCCGGCCCCTCCATCAACCACTTTTTAACATCATTCTCCAATAATGGTTATTAAGAAGGCTGACCATGGGTCAAGTCCAGGGTATTCTCATCCCACAGAATAGCAAGATGAGATTCTAAATAATTCACAGACTTCCCTGGTTCCTTAGTGATCATCCAGGGCTAAAGCCTAGACATCTTATACCCTCTGGGAAACTTAACTTCTTCCTTGATAGTGGGCTAAAGGATTCCAGGCCGCAATTTCCCAATGACCAAATTATTTTTATTTTGAACAACAACAATAATAATAATAATAAAGCTTGGCTTTTAATAATGCTTGCTGTTTACAAGACTTTCATATGAATTATCTTATTTATCAGTTAAATGATTACCCCATTTAAAACATTAACTAGGCAGTCTACATAGAAAAAAAGCCCAGGTAGAGATATGTATCTATATATACATTTATCTTAGTGCTCACACCCTCATTACGAGAGTAGTGGAGTCACTAGCTTGACTTTGAGAAATACCATGACTTCACACACACACTAGTTAATCTAGCTTTTGAGATAGGTAGGTATTAACTATCATTAAGACCCTGATTTTTTAGTCAGAAAACTGAGACAAGCCAGTAATTCAATAAAGCAACCAAGATTATTAAGAGTAAAGGAAGGAAGCCAGGCTGCCGGCAGCCCAAGGTAGAGAGCACCCTCTTCCCAGTGGAACAGGATTGGCTGGTTGATCACAGAGACAAACCCAGCAGATGGGTCAAGATAGCAGCTGCTCATCTGCTTGTCTCTTCCTGCTGACATATTCACCTCCTCTCAGCACTACCCCTGCAGGAGCTATCCTCTATTAAGTTCTTATTACATGGTACCAGGCACTGTGCCAAACCTCTTTCACATCATATGTCATTGAATTCTCACAATAACTTTAAAAGTTGGTACTATTATTGTGTCTGTTTTATAGACGTAGGACTGAAGCTCAGAGAAGTTAAGCGACATGCCTAAGATCACACAGCCAGGCAAGCTGCAGAGCTGGGATTTGAACCTAGCTCTGTTTGACTGCAAAATCTGTTCCTGTCCCCCAGTCCCCATAAACTTCACTGCTCACATTTGCTGCCCACTTTCCTCCTTCCTTCCTTTCTCCTTCCTGCCACTTTGCAGAATCAGAATGTATCAAAGAACCAAAAAGAGCTTTTCCTGACAAGGCCTCTTCTTCTCTATCTTACTCTGATGAGAATATTTTAACAGAAACTCTGAGGGAACATTATGCCTCATTAGACTCATTTTATGTCAATTATTAACTCCCCAAGTTAATTTAGCACATACAATGGCTATCAACCTACATCCCTAGCCCCTGCTGATGTTGGTCTTGCAAATAAACCAACCTCCCCCCACAGATAATACTAACTCTAGTAGCAAGATGGCCTTCTGTTCCCACTGTAATATTATAAAGAGTCAGGCAGGACAGCTCATGTGTGTGCACAAGTTCAGGAAAAAGGTTCAGTCAACGGCATAGCAGCTTTGCCTACAAGTGCCTCTGCAAAGTGTCATCGAAGGGGTATCTTCTCGAATATAGAAATGCTTTAAAAAAGGGAGTTTGGGGATTGGCACCAGGAAAAATATGTACAAAAAGTGAGAAGAAATGATAAAGAAACTCTTTGTGCTATAGGACTTTCAGTGGGTTTTTTTTTTAAATAATTTTATTTATTCATTTATTTTTTCCCCCAAAGCCCCAGTAGATAGTCGTATGTCATAGCTGCACATCCTTCTAGTTGCTGTATGTGGGACGCGGCCTCAGCATGGCCAGAGAAGCGGTGCGTCAGTGCACGCCCGGGATCCGAACCCGGGCCGCCAGCAGCGGAGTGCGCGCACTTAACCGCTAAGCCACGGGGCCGGCCTCAGTGGGTTTTTTAAGTTTAGTTTTCCTTGTTTTTTTATTTCCCTAGATGCTACTGTCTAACATGGGCTTTTTTTTTTTCTGTCTACATTTTATGAGGGTTATTCGGATGTTTAGCTCTGGACACAGGACCAGCAGAAGCAAGCAGAAGCTCTGCTAAGCCCAAGACAAACTCCATGATCCCCTCTCTCCTCTTCTTCTACATCCTTCCCCTCCCCCCAAGTCAAGGACCACAAAATATCTAGTTGGAAGATTCAATTAATCTCCAAACCAAGATTCTTAACCTTTATTGTGCCATGGACTCATCTGACAATCCAGTGAGGCCCTCTGCTTCTCAGAATAACGATTTTAATTGCATTTAATAAAATGTATATGATTATTAAGGAAAACAATTACATTGGAATAGTTATAATATTTTTAATTGTCTTAAAGTAATATATGTGCTCTTTTATTAAAGCTTTAAATAGAAAGAGCTAGTGGTGGGTCTAATATTTACCACGATTTCAAAGTAGTGATGAGGATAAAGGACATTTTGAGATACCTACAACAACTGTAATGTGACATGTGAGAGAGTGCTGATATTACCATGGGTCTTTGTCCATATTTATAACTGATGGAAAAGCTACATTTCCACTAAAACATAAGAAACACAAAGAAGTAACTTTTTTCCTATCTAAGTTCATGTACACCCTTAGTACCTCCCAAGATAAGAATTCCTTTTGTAAAGATCTACACACTGGTTATAAATCTTCCTTACATTTTTTCACCCCATGAGCTCTGCACCCTCTCTGCCATGTGTCCTTGATCTGTACAGCAAGCTTCTGTAAGTGAGGAACTTATGTTTCACACCTTGATTTCTAGCACCTGTCAGTAAGATTGTTTAAGTCCTCTTGAATATGACTGAACCTCTAGGAAACCTGAAATGATAGAGATTTTTGTTAGTCTTCTCCAGCTATTAAATTTAGAGCTTTGGAAAAGAACTCAGCCTCCAAAGGGCTTGATGGTGAAAAAAGCCCATCCACAGGCAGCCAGAATAAACCAAACCAAGGCTTTGCCTACAAAAAGTAAGGTGTTAGTGCAATTTAAACTTTGAAAAGAAAGAAGATACAGAAAAAGTTTTTTTTAAGAAAAAGGAAAACGAAAAAGGCCAAGAAATGGTAAGGAAAAAGAGAGAGAAAGAAAAAGTAGAAATATAAAGACAGAGAGAGAAAACAAGATTTTAATAAGACTCTCAAAAGTGTGACAATCCAACAGAAATAACCAAATCTTCATGTCATTGTTACTTTAGCTTTAGTCAGTCAAACAGCTCTGAATATCAGCATTCAGTTTTCCAGAGTGACAGGGTTTGAGATCTGTCTCCTTAATACCAAGAGGACTGTGCAGAAAAGCAACCACCACTCAAGCGAAAATTACACTCCTTATCTCGGAGGAGTCCATGAAATTCCGGCAACTTCAAGTAAAGGGTCAGCTCTCAAACACAGTGTTTTTGAAAACAACTATGACTATCTTAAACATATATATAGCTATGCAAATTCCACGTTTCCTTTCATGTTATTTTCAGATTGTTTTTCAAATTAAACATTAGGCTCCGCAGCACACAGAGGATGTTAGATTAAAGGGCCAGTTGCGTTCCACAAGGTTTGGGTTTTCCGCATTTGCCTAGAAATAGCTTTGCTCTGGGTGGGCCAGGTGAAACTCAGCAAAGTTATTGTTACCTCACTTCCCTTGGCTTTTTGGGTGGAGAAGCTAGATGAAAGAGAAAAAGAGAAGAAAAATAAAGGAGGGGCCCAAGAGAAAGAACAAGGAGAAGGAGATGCTGTTTTGGACTCAATGAGGTCAGATGGATCTACCATCAGATTTTTGTTGTTTAAAGAACAAATAGAGAAGGGGTTAAAAAAGAAAAATCAGGCTTATAACAATGGTGAAAGCAGAAATGTTCACTTCTCACACTGGATGTCAGTGCTAGTTTGCTCAAGATGTGACAAGGCAAGTGCAAACAGACCCCACACATTCAGGTCACATTTGACTCTGTCCTGTCAACCAGATGGGGCTTTTGGCTGCATTTAATTCATTTACACAACAGCGATGAGCCTTGGCTGGGAGTTAAAAGAGAAATGTTCTGTTTGAGTGCTTGATATTATATGAAAAATGAATGCACCATCACACTCTTTAAAGGGCTCCTTCTACAGTTCCTTCATTAAATTATATAACCTGACACAACTAGTCACTTTTCTTTAATTTAGAGTGTACCAGCAGATTTTTTTCCCAGCCAGAGGAGTATGCTTCTAATTATGTCACCGGTTCAGTTACTGAAGTACACCATACTATTAGCAAGGTGATTGAAGAGCAGTTTTGACAAGCTCGTAGCCTGTCAGGGACATGAACTTAAGGCCTTAGGCCAACATCTGACTCTTTCCCACCTCTAGTATCTGAATAATTCACAGTTTTCATGTGGGGCGGGGGGGAGGGGGTGATGTTTACAATTTCATAGACCTTATTTTTAGCAAATTTAACAATTGCTGGAAAAGAAGCAAGGGCTTTGCACTTCTGCAGAAAAGCAGTGCTTCCAAAAAGCCTTTCCCTCTGTCTCCTGTTATAATTTATGTTATGACGAAGCTATAAATCAGTCATCATACCAGTTAATTTTTTTCAACAGCGATTATATCTGCTAGTTTTGCTTCAGGCCATGAAGTGTTATCAAGGAATGAATTCTGCAGAAGAACAGCTTTGCCATACTGTTTTCTCCAGGAAGATGGTGATGGAAAGTGATTCTCCATGCTCACACCATCTACTCGTCTCTTTCTCCTCCAGCAACAGCACTGAGCAAGTCAGCATTGGCCTCTTGAACGCTGAGCTCATGACTCTTTTTAACAGTCAGATGCAGATGCTCAAAATTAAATCTTTCAGGGACCTCAACCAAGGACATTTCCCTCCGCCTCTGGCAATCTCTCACTTCACTTGAGTTGTTGTTGCTTCTGAAGGATGTTTATCACCTCAGCCCCTCCCAGTGCCATAGCTTGCTTCTTTCCCTGTCGTAACCAGTGTGGATGGTCAATAAGGGGTTTGAAGTGCCTCTAAGTCAATGGGTTTCAAACTTGACTGTACTTTAGAATCACCTGGGAAGTAGTAAACAATACCGATGCCTGGTAACTCTGCCTGAGATTCTGATTTAATCTGAGCACTTCTCTCTGCTAAAAACTGGGCAGAATCGATCATTTCAAGACTTATTTTGGGAATAACTGTGCAAGATTCCTGTTAATGGGATTCCTGGGAAATCTGAATGGACACAAAGAGTGTGTGTGTACGTGGCTGGGAGGGAGAGGGAGGTCCCCTAACATCAACGTCCTCGCGATGCTTCAGTCACATTTCATCCTTTCAGGTCACATAACTGCACACCTTCTTTAGCTGTTCTCTGTACCTGAAAAGCTTTCTCTCCTCTCATATCCCCACCGGAGCCTTATATTTCACTTCCTCCAGAAAGCCTCTCTGGGTCCCCTGGTCAGGGCTGCACCCCTGTTATTCCACCTCATGGCACCCTGGGCTTCTGCTTTAGAATTCACGCCACATGTTACTTGATATCTATTTTCACCCCCAGATTATAAGCACCAGTAGTACAAGATCCACCTCTGTATTAGTAATGGTGTATCCCCACTGCCCAGCACTGTGCCTGGCACATAGTAAATGGTCGATAACTATTTGCTGAATGATTGAAAGTGGATCATTATTCACTCCTCCCAATATTTAGATTTAAAATGTCTCTGTTTCCAATGGCCATGTGACACCAGAGTCTATAGGATCCTGTATTCCAATGGTGGCAACATATTTGCTCTTTGTCTTCAAGGGCCC